>NW_020664419.1:41537586-41592963 GCF_002925995.2 Terrapene triunguis | reverse complement strand
GGCGCCAAACAGCTGATTGGCACTGCAAGCCTGGGAGGCGGGAGAAGTGGAGCGGCGACCACGCGCTCGGGGAGGAACGCTGTAAAAAAAAATTGGGGGCACCGCTTTTTGGCGCCCCCAAATCTTGGCACCCTAGGCAACCGCCTAGTTCGCCTTAATGGTAGCACCGGCCCTGTAACCTACTTTTGGCATATTTGACAAAAGTGGAACCCAAGTAAAGTTTATCTTATCCTCGTGAGCCAGTGAGTTTCTCTACTAAAAGCTAATGGGAAACTTTGCTGTATCTCCCTGCCCTAATGTCCATATTTCTAGCCACTTCACTCCTATTTTTACATGGCTTGGTTCACTTTGGCTCTTGTTATCAGTCTGATGACACTCACCATCGCAGAGTGTTACTGGACTGATAACCAGAGGGGAAAGCTAAGAGACATGAACATGCTGCAGGAAGAGCGATGTAGTCAGAACAATGGAAATGACAATAGAACCTAGAAATGATGATAACAAAATGCATAGGTTGCCTAGTGCAGATGCTGCTTGTACAGGGTTGATCCCTATGCTGTGGGCAGAATCTGCTCCTCACAGGAGGGATCAGGGTGATAGTTATGACTAAGGCTCCGTGTTTGTCATGGCAGTCACGGAAGTCACAGATTTTGTGACTTTCCGTGACCTCCGTGACTTCTTCAGCGGCCTGTGTGGCTGGCCCAGCAACTGCCTGAGCAGCTCGGGCAGCCCCTGGGACAGGCGCACCAGCTGTTGCTGTGGCTGTCTCGGGCTCCCTGCCCCCCCGCAGCAGGTGTTTGGGTGTGGGGGGACTCAGGACTGGGGATTGGCATGCCGGGCGGTGCTTACCTGGGGGGAAGCTCCCCAGAATGGCAACAGGAACTCCCCTCCCTCAGCTCCTAGCTCCAAGTGCTGCCTCCGCCCGCAGGCACTGCCCCTGCAGTTCCCATTGGCCGCGATTCCCAGACAATGTCAGGTTAACATCCCTACTTAATCACTGTAGAGTAGCTTGGGACTTGTGGCCAGTGGAAAAGTGAAATGGGAAGATGTGGCAACGGGACATTGACTACAATTCATATGAGATGGTGTATTCAGTATTGTGCAGTATAATCTAAAATTGATATAAAAGTTCCCACGTTTGTTAAAATTAGTCTGGAACAGTAATCCCTGATTGTTGTGGCATGAACTAATCATTGTTTAGCCTCTCACAAACATAACGGTTCCTATGTACTTTTAGGACATTTGTGTGTGACTTGAGCAGTGCCACCGTGGTATAGCAAGTACCATGACTCCATGACATCATCTTCATCTCTTACACTTAGAACAGGCATGTCTGCCAAGAAAAGAAATATGGCCTGATTCTCCTCTCCTCAGGAGTCACGCCACAGAAGTCAGTACAGTTAGACTAGTATTGTAAGACAAGCAGTTACTGAGACTCAGGCCTAGAGAGAACATTCACTCTTGACTTTTCAGCCTGAAAAGCAATGAGATTGCTTTGGAGTCATATTTTTAAAATAAATATTTCACCATTGTAATGAATTATATGTAAATACATCTGAGCACATGGGCGATTCTAATAATTTACTTTAACAGCTTTGTGAGTTCCATATAAACATATAGTTTCTTTTTTTTGGATGCCAAAAAGATAGTCAAGCATAACCTTTTTGTTAAAAACAGACTAAGTTAAAGATGCAGCCTCAGAAGGGCTAAAGGGCTTCAGTGCAAAGTTAGTTTCCCAGTAAGATTTAATGTTTCTACTATGAGCCAGTCAAAAAAATAAATTCTCCTATAAAACAGCCAGCCAGGACAAATTCAATCCTGTGGTCCTTCTAGATGTTTGTAAAGACTTTTGGCCTAATCCTAAAAACCCTTTATGCACAGGACTAATTTGAGGAGTAATTCGACTCAGTGCAGAAGCAAATACATTTATGTTGCTGAATACATTTTGTGTTTCACCTACATTAGCATAATGTGATACAAAAGTGAATGTTGATGACAGGTTTTATGTGCTTAACTAGAAAATCCTTGTATAGTTTGGGGAAAGGGCTACTATAACCTAAAACTTGTTATCTTAACTATTGCAGAAATGGCTTTTTTTAACAGCATGTTTTTATGTTCATGAATGAGGCAATATACACATTGCATAGATTCACACTCATATTTTCCACTCTCTATTAGGAAGGTTGGCTCTAGAAATCAGTGTTGCAGGTCTTAGAATCATCTAAGTTCCAGTACATGGATCACTAAACTCCAAGTTTTCTATTGAAACAGAAATATAATATCCAGACCCTGTCCTAATGGAAATGATGCTTTTTTTCATTTCTGCATATATACATTTTTTTTGTAATGTATTTGACCGGATTCAACACCACCTGACAGTTCATGTTAGCCAAACAATGTCACGACACATCAAGCAAGGATTACTTTTCTTAACATATGTTACTAGATTTTGGTTAACTTGTACTTGCAAATTTATAGATTTATTTTATGGGCCAATGTGCTGCACAAAAGAATTCAGCATCATTTATAAAAGTCCAAAAGTATAAACCATTCAATCCTAACAAAGCTTTAATGGAAATACAAAGAAATTGGAGTATTTTTATTTCTTTGATGTCACGCACAAGATTGCCAGCATAGCAATATGTTTCATTCATTACAGTTACAAAAATTCCATTTTCCTATCTTTGCTTGTTGATGGTATTGAACTTGGATGACTGTAGAACTTTACAGGAGAAAAGCCCCTAGTTTTCTATACTGATGTCACAGGGAGTTATTCTCTAATATGAGTTAAAACAAAAATTCATTTATATGAGCTACAAAACCATGTTTGTAATTCTTATTTGAAGAAAAGACATTTGCCAATCCTACCTTTTAAAGTTGATATTTTTATTATTATTATAATATTTTATAATACTTTTATAGTTACATTTTACAAACTCCTTATAAATTTCTGGCTCTGCACAGCTTCTATAAAAAATACATAGAGTTGTGTCTCCATTGCACATATAACACGTTTTCGTAATGGAAGATTGATTCCATGGATGAAATCCTGGCCTCTTTGAAGTCAGGAGGAATTTTGCCATGGACTTCAGTGAGGCCAGAATATGCTGTTGAATTGGTTAGAAAACTTGTTTTCATTTGGTGAAATAATTCTTTTAGAGAAGTACCAAATATCACTTTTGTGCTATTAGAGCCTTCTTCAGAGTGGCATTATAGCTTGCTGTTTGCAGAACCAGGGAGAAGAATTAGGCTGGGAATGGAAACCTACAAGTAGCCAGGGCTGGGGAGAAGTCTTAGGCTTAGTAACACACCAAATTAAGCTAAAATGATATTATCCATCCTTAACCAACACTACACCAGGAAGTTGTATCCATTTAAACAAATCGATTTAGAAACCATTTTAAACAGTTGGAATTTCTGAGTGAAACCCTGGCTCCATTCAAGTGAATGGCAAAACTCACATTGATTTCAGTGGGGACAGGATTTCACCATCTGTGTGTAGATCAGCTGTTGGTTTGAGGATTAGACAGTGTTATTTTGGAATTTTCTTTTTGTGAATAAAATCAGATCCCCCATGGTGGTGACGTGGCAGCTAATGACTCTACAGTGAGTGTGTGGCTTGTGTCTGGAGCTGGGTGGAGACTGCACTAATTTACAGGGATTTATATGGTCTCCCTGGAAATACAATTTTAGCTGCTTATCCATTTATGTACATGATTTGTCATCTTTACAGGTATTACAGAAGAGGTAAATGATTACATTCCCTATCCCATAAGGTGTTAAAAATATCAGACTCCATAACCATTGGGTAGAGTAGGATGCTGCTGAGAATAGTGTAAGTAACGAATGTGCTGTGCCTTAGAAAAGCACATTAAAGAACTGTGGCTCAGTGTGTGGCATATTAAGCCTGATCCAGTAAACTCATACTCTTGGCAGCAATCTCATTTGGAGCAGCTCCTATGAGTGTATTGTTCTTTCCACCAATTTATATAATTGTTTTAATTTCTTGCAGCGGAATACTATCGTGATGTTCATTTTTCCTGTTGACCTACTCTGCTTGGTTATGTTGGCCACACTAAATATCCTGTGCCGTGGATTATATCAAACACATGTTTAGCTTGTGTGACATGGGGCTGAACTATTATGTCTCAACATGTTTCTGTTAATATTCTAATGGAAATGTTATGACAATTAAGCTTCCTGGATATTTTGGCATTTCAACAGAGACCTGTAAAATATGCATCCTTTATTGTAGCACTTCCTTCAGGTGAATTTTTGCACAGGTTGGCTATAATAGTCAAAACTATGGAATGTGTATGAAAGGGTATTTCTTCTAAATATTAATATATTAGCCTGGCCAGGTATCTTACCAACAGAGTGTCAACCCATGATCCCTATGGGCAAGAACCAGACTACAATGAAAAGATGTTCCTAATGATTAACTCAAACTGAGAATCCCCTGACACTTCCAGAATGAAAGAGATGCACCATCGGGTGCTGATATAAATATGGCACATTAACAACTATTTATGTTTGGTTTTAAAGCACAAGTTTAAAAAACTGTCTTCCCCACACACTGACTGTGAAAATTCAATAAGGGTACTAAGGGTGGTATTAGAAAATTCAGCCAAGAGTGCATGTCTTTAAGTTAGAGGACTGCATGATGTGGCACGAATGGATGTAATCACTATAGAGGGCTACATATTTTTTTAGGAGAGCTCCCAGAAGGTTGTGTTGGGCACTCAACACATTGAAGATGCCATACAATGTCTCACAATTTCCCCCTCTCAGATACTTTGAATATGAGGGGGCTGTGACGTTGTGCAGTCTATATGGTTTTATAAAAACATGATAATAAGTGAATATAATGTAACTGGAATATGCTTCATGCAAAAGGTCTCTTGTAAGGTATCATTACAAAGCTTATAATCTACTGAGTGTGATCATCCTATCTGTATAAATGTACCACTCTTGTATCTGAAACTAGAAATATGAAATATAACTCTGAGGGCCTATTGTAATTATGCAAAGTGTGAGCCATTAATGGTGGTTTGGAATTTTAATGACTCCCATTGTCTGCAGATGGCTGTGTTTACCTGTGAGTCTTCCTGTATATGTGTGTGCTGGCAAGTGGGTAATGAAGTCTTGCAGTGACATGTGATCATGTCACCTGAACTGGAATCCATCTTTAACCTGGTGCTTTTCCAGTGAGGGGGGGTGGAAACCCAGAGGGACAAAGGGTTCCCGCCTTATGCAAAAGATATATAAAGGGGTGGAAGAGAACAGAGGGGGAGAGGAGCCATCATGAAGAATCCCCTAGCTATCACCTGAGCTGGAACAAGAGCTGTACCAAGGGAAAGAATTGTGCCCAGGCCTGGAAGGTGTCCAGTCTGAGAAAAAACTTACTGAAGCATCTCTGAGGGTGAGATTATCTGTATTCAGTTTGATTAGACATAGATTTGCGCATTTTATTTTATTTTGCTTGGTGACTTACTTTGTTCTGTCTGTTACTACTTGGAACCACTTCAATCCTACTTTCTGTATTTAATAAAATCACTTTTTTCCTTATTAATTAACTCAGAGTATGTATTAATACCTGGGGGAGCAAACAACTGTGCATATCTCTCTATCAGTGTTATAGAGGGCGAACAATTTATGAGTTTACTCTGCATAAGCTTTATACAGGGTAAAACTGATTTATTTGGGTTTAGACCCCATTGGGAGTTGGGCATCTGAGCGCTATAGACAAGCACACTTCTGTGAGCTGTTTTCAGGTAAACCTGCAGCTTTGGGGCAAGTAATTCAGACCCTGGGTCTGTGTTGGAGCAGACGGGAGTGTCTGGCTCAGCAAGACAGGGTGCTGGAGTCCTGAGCTGGCAGGGAAAACAGGAATAGAAGTAGTCAAAAGTGTCAAAGTGTAAAATACTCTTTTTGGGCCTGATGTGCAGATCTCTGTATTGCATACTCCTTACATGTTCATGTCATAGAAGTAGTCTTGGTACATTAGGTGGCAGCTCCTCACTATAATTGTTCATGCCTTTATCATTTTAAGGTTGGACTGTTGTATTACACTTTATCAGGGGATAGTCAGAAGGCCCATTAGAAGCTTCTACTCCTGAAAATGTGGTTTCCCATCTTCAGATCATATTGCATCTGTGGTCCATCATATCCACTGGCTGCCAGTTCTCTGCTGGGTGAAATGTAAGGTGCTGGTTACTATCTATAAAGCCCTAAAAGTTCTAGAACCCTGTTATCACAAAGGCCAGCTGTCCCTCTATTCCCAATCATACAATGCCAACATTTAACAGAAATGCTTTCCTTGCCTATCAAGGGTGAATGGGCCCTGGAGCTGAATGTTCCGAGCAGATGTTCCTCATTTCTAGAATTCACTCCTGCCAGAAGCGAGCTGGAGCCTGGCCACTTTTAGAACATGATGTAAGATGAATCTCATTAGTCACGTCCTCCACAAACTGCAGGTTCTGGAATCCCCTGATATACTGTATGGTTTGCCAGTTGGTCTTCCCCACCTTTCAAGAAGTTGGCTTGGTTACCATGGGGGTGATTATGTGTGTGCTTCACATGATTGGGGAAATGTTGTTTGCTCTTGATTTAAGCTACATAAAATGTGTCTAGATTCTGAATGCCTCAAATACATCTAATAAAATAATAATTTATATCTAGAGTTTCTGGTTTGCAATTTACATTGAGCTGTCAACATTTTACAAACTATTAAATTGCTGTCACCTTAGGATGTGAAAATGACTGCCTTATTCAAATGCACCAGAAGAAGTCCCTGTTGCACTGTTGAAGTCTGGAGCTTGGTTTCATGGTAACATAGATGTCACAATGTGAAGTGGCTGGAATTAAGGGTCCAGTCATTCAAGAGGCAGAACATGCAACATGATTCTGTTCATTACAGTAAGAATTGAAGACAATCAGCACCTTGCAAGTTAAACCCTTACATGATCAGGAGATATGAAAATGTTGGGTTGATATTTAATGGCTTAAATTTGTTTCTCTCAATATTTGCTCCTCTGTAATTGACTTCATAGGAAAAAAATTAAGGAAAGATGCACTATTATTTGAAAAGCTTTTATTGGGGTTTTTAACCTCATTCTATTAAATTAAAATAGATTTTCCAAATGCACTAAAATTGTCTAAATAAATGACTTGTAATAATTTCACATAACCACATAATACTCCACTCACAGTGCTTTAGGAAAGCAACTATTTTGTTACAAAAATTTAGACTTTTAAATGCATAATATTCAATTTCTCATTCTAAGAAAATTTTCTTCTTTAACAACCAGATGAGCCCAGTGTC
Organism: Terrapene triunguis; assembly: GCF_002925995.2. Classification (NCBI taxonomy): domain Eukaryota; kingdom Metazoa; phylum Chordata; order Testudines; family Emydidae; genus Terrapene; species Terrapene triunguis. Next base: position 41,585,639 of record NW_020664419.1, on the reverse strand, counting down.
AAAAGTGCTGTTTTTCATTCGAATTCAAAGGAAATTACACAAAATGTATCATAACCCTTTAACATCAATACTTTGTCACTTTCATAAACCCAGCAATAACTTGTTTCACTATTAAGAGGGGCCTGAAGAGACAGGACAGTAATTCACTGTCTAGTGTGATTAAGTCTAACATTATTTAAATATTCTAAATGCTTTTGCAAAATGGAAGGCTTTGCATGGAAATCTTTACTACTGTTTATAAGCCATTCATTCTACAGTATTGCATATTGTGATTTTGCAATGCAGAACTGCTGCTCCTCTTTTTAATACTAGTTTTCTATTCCAGAGCATTGCATATTTACATTAGAATATATGGAGCCTAATCTTGATCTCACTTCCCTGATCATATAAATTAGGAGTAACCCCAGTTACGTCTATGAAGTTTCACTGTCGCAAGTGGAAAGCAGATGCTTGTCTGCTGTATCTTCTTGTGTTCTTCAAGGATTGGTTCACAGTCAGACAGCAGCATTTCTCTACAGTGCAATTCTCCTTATAGCCATTGGAGGCCTGAGAATGGTGTCCCCATTTGTTCTTCTTTTTGCTCCTTCCTTCGGGGACCATGACCCAATTTCCCTGTGTCCATTATAGGAGGAAACTCCAGGCCAGGAATCTGAGCTTCCATTCCAGTTACATGAACAGATCTGCTAGCCACAACTAGCAGAGACTTGTTTTATATTTTAGACACACTTACATGCAAATGCGTCACACAGCCCACAAGACTGTTCCATGCAATTCAGAGACTAAAGTCCTGATTCAGCAAATTACTTAAGCAGGTGTTTGACTTTAATGATATGAATAACCCTATCTTTAGTCAGCAAAAAACTTAAGTACATGCTTAATGTACATATGTGCTTAAATGTCTAAATAAATGGGACTTGCATGCTCAAAGTTAAGCACATGCTTAAGTGTTTTGTTGAACCGAGGCCATAATGAGTAGATCATTGTTAAGACAAAGGGTATTTGGAATCCACACATCTGTCGGTTGTGAATATCTGTCTAACCTGCTTTTGTGTCCTCTTTGCCTGCAGATTGATTTTGAAGATGTCATTGCTGAACCTGATGGAACACACAGTTTTGACGGGATTTGGAAGGCCAGTTTCACTACCTTCACTGTGACAAAATACTGGTTTTATCGCTTACTGTCAGCAATCTTTGGCATTCCTCTGGCTCTCATCTGGGGTATTTACTTTGCCATTTTGTCATTCTTGCACATCTGGGCAGTGGTGCCATGCATAAGGAGCTACTTGATTGAGATCCAATGCATCAGCCGGGTCTATTCTATCTGCATCCACACATTCTGTGACCCATTATTCGAGGCCATCGGCAAAATGTTCAGCACTATCCGGGCAACAGTACGAAAAGAAATATAAGTGATGCTTCAAGGACAGCTCTCTGTCTGGAGAGTCTTTTTGTGTGCCAATTTCAAGGCTCCTAAATCAATCTGCAGTAACGGCTGGTGAATATACTGGCCCAAAACAAAGAATCATTTGTTCAGTTTTCATTACTAATATTTATCCCTACTGGATTTTTTTTCACTCTGCATTTTTCAAACTGATCTTGAATTGCTACTCTCCCATTCCAGCCGCATATCATTTTGCTGACCATTTGATAAACAGATTGATGTGCTTTTGTCGGGGTTTTTTTTAGCCCTCCATTCATTCCTTGCAAGATACATTCACAATGATATAATAAAGAACTGCAAAAATGCTTTTCAACACTGTCATGCCATTCATTTTATTGTGGGCAAACAGTATAAAGCTATTGCAGCAGAATGAACCTGACAGTTGGCAGGTTTTAAAAGAATGTTCTTTTTTCAATTGTATTGTCAGTTGACTACAGCCATTTACTGTAATGGTCAGATATGGTCTACTATGAAAAGACAGATATAAATAAATTACTTAACTAATATATGTTCTGAAAATCTAATGCCTTATCAGATCAGAGACTTTGACACATATAACTTTCCATGTCCAAATGCTGAATGTCCATAAAAAGCTACAGTTAATGCCTTCTTGTGTCATAGTAGCTATCCTGAAAGTTTGCTGCCAACTGTTTGTCAACCCTTCACTATAATTACAGAAGCAAACTGAAGATCAAAGCTAAAAAATATTGTTATTAAAATGTTTTTCTGGCAGTGACTTATGATGTGTCTCTTAGCTAATATGTAGGTGTTTATCACACTAGTAAATATCACAAATGTGTCTGAGATGACACTGGCTTAAAAAATGAATAATCCAGGTGTGCCAAACTCATGCCATAACATGCCAACTATGAGCTGTCTCTGAGAGAAGCCAGCTTTAAAAAAACCTTCCTGTCAACCGAGGTCAGCATGCTGTTAGCTCACAGATTATTTTCAGGAGAATTCACGCTTTGCTGAGTCCAAACTAATCCATCACAAGAGATGCTTTAGAAACTCCACATTGTGTTCCACTTTTTTAGCTGAGCTGCAGCCATCAGGAAGTCTTAATGGAGGGTATTGTGTGAAACTGTCAAATGTTGCAAAGCATGAGCCCTTGAAAATAAAGCATTTGCAACATATTATGCTGTGACCCATGGGAGCCTTTGACCTCACAGTGATGTTACTGAGTTCAGAGGATATCCTCATAAGGTTTGCATGAAGCATTTGAACCCTTAAAACCTGAAATGTACATAAAGCTGCCTGGTATAGTCAAAGCTTTATGCCTAGTGCTGAGATTCTGCATATTGCTTTTTTTGAGTCAGGGGTGCCTTCCATTCTGTTTCTGCCATACGTGCATTTAAAATCTGTTTGGAGGATGCAGCTGCTGCTTCTTCTCTCTCTTTTTTTTTTATAGGCACATACATTACAAACCTATTAACTACTTTTGTTTTGCATTTAAAACAGACACTGGTATGGGTATAGTTTTATGTTTTTACTATGTACAGAACTGAGAGTGTACTATTATAGAGATTTTGCAGTATTAAAAACAAGTAAGATTGTAAACAAGAAATATTTTATCTTTATATGAGGAAAATCACTTTGAAAAGGCCTCCTTGATTTATCATGTAAACTGTGTATCCTGAAAGATGTCTGTTCACTTAGACTTATTAGTCCCTAATCCAAATACATTGCTGATCCAAGACATTTACATTGCTATTATATGCTTACAGATTTAACCGACACTTTTTTTTATTTTGTATGTACTACAAAGGCTACAATCTACGCAATAAAAAATGTTTAATGGTAGCTCCAGTCTGAATTATTCTTTACCTAAAAAGCTATTTTCACAAATCTCACATCCTTAAGAAGCAAGACCAAACATTTCTCGAGTAAAAGTCAAATAAATCATGTAAGAGAAAGATCCTGTAACTAAACCTTGGGTGGTGACTCGGTGTTTGTTATGAGTAGGTTTTCACAATAGTAAATGATGTTTCCCTCACTGTTATACATTGACATTATTTAGCTAGTAGATAGCACACTGCACTGGGACTTGGGAGATGTGGCTTCTAGTCCCAACTCTGCTTCTGGGTGAGCTTAGGTAATTCACTTCACTTTCCTGTTCCTCAGGCATCGGGATAATGATACCTAAAGTGCTTTGGAGCTGTCCTGATGAAAAGTCCTACGTCAGAGCTAAGTATTATTGTATATTTCATTTTACATAAAAGACATCGTGCCTGATCCTGCCACACTTGAGCTCTTTGGGAGTTCTGCCATTGACTTCAATGGGAATAATATTGGTCCTACCAATGCCACTGTTTATCGTAACCATTTTTTGTATTGTAGGTACAGTACTATGTACTGCATCTTTTGTCCAGTCCTGAACTGACATAACATATGACAGGCTAATTCTTTCCTCAGGTTTATTACTTGATATCTGCCATCCTCTTACCATAATACAAACACATGCTACAAATTAGGATATCACATTTTGAGCCCATAAATCTATTAGCTATGCTTTAAAGCACAAATCACAAACATTAGCACAAGGTAACTTCTCCTACATTCTGCAGTCGCAGGACAGTGTGTTCAATGATAATATAGTAAGCAATGCATTTAATTTCCCTGCAGTGTGAATGAAGAGAGCTTTTAAAAAAGAAGATTTTAAAATAAATAAGAATGACATGTGGACCCGGAGCAGACGAATATATGGATGGTTTTTGCAGAAAACAGGATGTCAATATTTTTAAATGCCTGAAATGCGGTGTTATTTTTTCCTTTGAAAGGTGCTTGAAAGACCTGGGACAAAAACATCCGTCCAACTTGTCCATCTGACAATGGCACATCAGCAAGAGGCTTCAGGGAACATGGGGATCTGACTTTCTTTTCCATCCTCCGTAGCAACTCACTAGCTGGACTTTATAGCAGAGAGTACTAGATGGGTATTAGACTGCTGTGGCGGATGAGGCCCTTGCTGCTGAACTGGGTCCCAGCCATGCTGTTGAATAATGGCAGGGAAGAGTCATGATAATGATTTAGCCTGGTTATGAAACATGATTAAGGTCCACTCTAAACTACAAATTGGAACCATATTTATAACCATGGTGTAAGAAGATTGCTTGCCACAGCTATATTTGTAGTGTAGACAAGACCTTAAATTGTTAGATTGGTACATTACTAAAGGGTCAGACTGCCCTATAGACTCAGATCCCAGATTCGCTGGTCCAAAAAGCTGTGCTCAATGGGGATGAGGATAAAGGTGGCTTTAGGTCACCTTTATGTTCCCTGATCCCAGAGCTTCTGGATGCAGGCCCAGTCCCCAGCACAAAACAAAGCAGACTGAAAGCTGCTCTATTTCATACAAACTGCCAACTGCCCTCAGGCTCTATTCTGGCAGCCAGGGACGTGCGAGGTACAGGATTGCCACAGCCAGTAACTTTCTTCCTGGTCGTATCCCTTAACCAGGAGTGGGGGCAGCCCTTTACCAGCTCTATGCAAGAACAACCCTTCTCTGGCCAGTTAAATCAGGTGTAAGGCTGCTGTACACCCAAGGAGCAGCACAACACAGCCTGAATGAACCAAAAGGTGGTGGTGCAGAGGTGTAAAACTTTCTGGCAATTGGCAGAATATAGAATATCACATATCAAAACACCCATCTCCCCCACTTCCAGCAACCAGAGCTCCAGGTGCACACATTGCCAGAATTCCTGCTGGCAGGAAACCGCAGATGAAACCAGGGGGTTCAGCAACTAAACCTAAAAAGAGTTAGCCCAGAAAATCAAAACCAAATGGTATGTTCCACAGGACAGACATAGTCTAAAGAGAGACTGGAGAGTCAGTATGTAACTTAAAGGAAAGTCATAAACTGCAATAGAATTATACTGGGGAAAAAAACAGTTCAAAATTTGTCAGGCCAACCATCAACCAAAGCATGCAAAAGCTGAATATCATAGAATCATAGAATATCAGGGTTTGAAGGGACCTCAGGAGCTCATCTCATCCATCCCCCTGCTTAAAGCAGGATCAATCCCCAACTAAATCATCCCAGCCAGGGCTTTGTCAAGCCGGGCCTTAAAAACCTCTAAGGAAGGAGATTCCACTATCTCTCTAGGTAACCCATTCCAGTGCTTCACCACCCTCCTAGTGAAAAAGTTTTTCCTAATATCCAACCTAAACCTCCCCCACTGCAACTTGAGACCATTACTCCTTGTTCTGTCATCTGCTACCACTGAGAACAGTCTAGATCCATCCTCTTTGGAACCCCCTTTCAGGTAGTTGAAAGCAGCTATCAAATCCCCCCTCATTCTTTTCTTCTGCAGACTTAAATAATCCCAGTTCCCTCAGCCTCTCCTCATAAATCATGTGCTCCAACCCCCTAATCATTTTTGTGACCTCCGCTGGACTCTTTCCAATTTTTCCACATCCTTCTTGTAGTGTGGGGCCCAAAACTGGACAGTACTCCAGATGAGGCATCACCAATATCGAATAGATCCAATATCTGGATCTTAGACAAAGTGGTGCCTGGTCCAGTCCTGAGGTTCTATCACCTAACCCTGCCGTTGGTTATTTCAGCTTTATAGGTGCTGGGTAGGAAGATCCCCACTGGACTTCGCTCAGCTCCACTGCTGTCCTCGGCAGCTTCAACAGACAGCCACGTCAGCACTGCCTCTTGTTGTAAAGCCAGCTGGGTTAGTTCTTCCCAAAGTTTTCAGTGGAGGGGCATCGGTGCATATGGGGCCATTTAGCAGAATCCTTGCCACAGGGTTAGACCCCCTTTTCCCTCCTCCTCTGCTCATTCCTATTACCCCACCAGTTCAGAGTTTGTGTACAGTGCTGGTGAGTCCCCAAAGTGTCGCTTGGACAATATCAGTAGGATGGGTATATAAATGAACTCTCTCTTCACCAATAGATGGTGATAGAGAGCCCTTCCCCTGTGGAGCATCTGTCCGCTCTTTCCTCTGTTCACCAACAGGGATGGCAGAAGCGAGTTCCTTCCCTCTCTAGCGTCAAGCCATATGGCTTACACAATGAAAATAGTCAGTGGCTATCAGACTGGTACAACACTGTGTATGCAGGTCTAGTGCTGGGTTTTCCAAAAACCTTGCAGACAATCTCATGGTATTAGATATTCTTTCAGTCTTGGAGATTACTTGTGGCCCCATTCATGACAATGAATACCCTTTGCCTTTGAACTGATCCAGTGTACATTCTGAATTGATCCCAACAACTCATTTGTCTCCCTGGTTTACTGAGCACTGCTGTTGGTTTAAGGATCTGGAGAAACATAATTTAGCTGTCAAAGTGATGCTGCACTACCTCTGTTGGTGCAGCCTCAGAGGGTCTGACTTTGTACCAGTGGAGTCAATGGGAATGTTGCTATTGGCTTACAATGGGAGCAGGTGCAGGGCCATGTACAATCTATTTTGAATATGTGTAAATACAAGAATATTGTCTGAAGATGAATCTATATCCTGGGGGAGTTGTACATTAGAAATAGTTGTGTAACCAAGACTGGTAAAAAATGTACTCTCCATACTTAAGTCCACATAAAGAACATGACTGTTGCAGGGAATTAGTCCACATCTTGTTTTTAATACATCTTAAAGTGGATTGGATATTCTTGAAAGATGGCAGATGGAGAGCTCTTCAGGAATAAGTCCTCTGTTTCCAGAACAAGTATGGTACAGGTGAGGCAGCAGAGATGCAATTTTCCTCATACTGCCCTGAAAAATGTCTAATTTCTGTCCTGGAGAAAGCAGCCTTAAGGGCAAGAGGATAATTCCATGGACATTCAGTTTTTGGCTCTGCTGAAATTGACAACTAGGAAGCTAATGCAAGTTCATTGTGTCAGTGGTTTTTGTGATGTCTGGAGGTCTGGTCACTAAGAACTACTAGACTGAGACCACAAATCCATTTCACACAGACCATTAAACAGTGATTAGACAGTAATGTCTTTTGTTCCTCATGAATCTGGCGTAGATTTAAACCAGGTACCTAAAAGTGAAATTTTGCATAGAAATGCTTTGGTTGTTGACAAAAAACTTTTTTTAAAATGAATCATTTTCAATTTGGGGCTCTCGAAAATGGAAATAGTTTTGTTTTTTAGAAACAAATTTTCTGCCAAAAAAAAAAAAACTTTCCAAAAGAGGCATTTTTTTTCCACTGAAAGAAGTGTTCAACTAAAAAATCTGGAACAGCTGTATCTAATACCAATCTACTAAGCCATCTAAGTCAACATATATACACTTTTTTATAAGAATAACTCCTGTACATGGTATCTTATAGAAATCCTCTGTTGCCACAAATTCACTCAGAAATTCTAAAGTGCAAAGAGATCAACTATCAGCTATTCAACCATTACCCCACCAATATGCTGATTCAGCAAGGTACTTAAGAACATGTCCTACTTTAAGAACATGAGTAGTCTCATTGGGTTCACTGGGATTATACACATGCTTGAATTTATGCACATGTGCGCTCAAGTCCTATCAGTCATTGGTCCCTGTATGTTAATGGTACCATACTTAATTCTGAATGAAAGCTGAAAGTGGAATTCCCATTAAAGTAAATGTTGCATCTACACAGATGAATGTCTTATGAACAGTGCTACTACAGGGCATGTTAAATACATTTAAAACACATGCTGAACACACTGTTATTAAGAAAAATAGGAGCTAATCCAAAATATTGAATCAGGCCCCGTCTGCATCCCAGGGCCACCCAGAGGGGGGATCAAGCAGAGCAATTTGCCCCAGGTCCCACAGGGGCCCCGCGAGCCCTGGCCCGGCAGCGGTCCAGGTCTTCGGCGGCATTTCGGCGGCGGGGGGCTCTTCAGTGGTGCTGAAGACGCGGAGCGACTGAAGGGCCCCCCGCGGCTGAAATGCCGCCGAAGACTCGGACCGCCGCCGGGTGAGTACAAGCACCGCAGCTCCCCCACTTTGCCCCAGGCCCCCTGAATCCTCGGGGCGGCCCTGCTGCATCCTATTGTCCATTTAGTCATCTGACCAAATCCCTTTGTAAAATGTGGTATCATTATATGATGTAGGTTTCTTGCTCCCATGAGAACTTGTGCCTTCTGTACTTTGATATAATTATAAAATTTTCCTTCTGAGGCTTCTTGTTGCTGAAAATATACAGCCTGATAAAACAATAACATGTTCCATTCGTGTTGTTATCCTATATTTGGCAGATTGTGATATGAAAACAGTAGCGATCCATACAACTGGAAGTCAATGCTGTAAGATGGAGCCTTATAAGTGAACCTAGCATGTAGCGTCCCTCTCATTCTTAATACTGGTTCTTTTTGATACACTTTTCAACTTCACTCTTAGGAAAGAAGGTAGACCCTGAAATAAACTCTTTTGGTATAAATGGTGCTCTCTGAGATGTAATTAAAACTGCTTTGTCTTTAAACATGGAGTAAATCCTGTCTGGAATGAAATCTACAACAGTAGAAAGGGAAGAGGTAGATGATACACAACATGCTGTAGCCTGAGTAATGGGCAAAAAATTGGAGTGTAACCTTATGACCATATTTAGTTTCAACATCTAAATCTTTGCTGGCCTAAACCCATCCCACATGGCCTGTGAGCTGGACATTTTTCAAAAAGTAGGAAGACTAAGACCAAAGAGTACAAGGTTTTCTTTCTTGAGGGAAACATTTTTCTTTCTCAAATAGAGACACTTCCAGTCATAACTCAGCTTAGTGTGTGATTTTTGTCAATTCACAACAATGATGACAAAAATACAAGAGCTGAAGGAACCTTTATAATTTCTGGAGTTCAACTGTACAAAATCAAACAGCTCTCCTATTTTTAAGACAGTGAGCCATGTTCATCACCAGTGTCAGATGCTTGAAGACATTGGAGCTGCATTAGGGACACATTTGGCCCTTATAAACATTGTACCTTGTATTTTCCAACCTGCCAAAGCACAAATGTCTGACAAAGTCACAAAATGAGGGACACAAAGAGTATTCATGCTGTGGGATTCACTCCTTTAATGTAAACAGCTCTGTCTACAACCACTGTTTCATGATTCTTTATTTCTGATGTAAATCATTTTCAGTGTCAAAAGTGATGGGACAACATAGGGAACTTTGAGGGACGTCACTCATTTGAGTCCTAAAGTGAGAAACATTTCAGAGGAATCTGTATCTTGTATAGGGTGACCAGATGTCCCGATTTTATAGGGACAGTCCCGATTTGGGGGGCTTTTTCTTATATAGGCACCTATTACCACACCCACACACTCCCTGTCCTGATTTTTCACACTTGCTATCTGGTCATCCTAATCTTGTATATCTATGGTGGGCATTTCAAAGTACCAAGGTTGGCCTGACTTCTCCCACTGAAGTCAAAAGAGTTTTACTATTGACCATGGAAAATCAGACCCCAAAACTAGTAATTGAGCCAAATCTTGCTCACTTTACTGATGTCAGTTGAATCATTGAAAGGTGTTACTGGCGTGAGTACTGGCAAGCATATTTGTCACACCATTTCTCCTCCGATTTACACCATTGGCCCTGTTCTTCTGAGATTCAAGAGTTACACCAGCCGAAGATCTCGCCCTTAGTGTCCAAAAATGGGAACATAAATGAAACCTGTCACATCATTTTTATTCCAGCGTGATTCCACTGACTAAAATGGAGTAACTCCTGATTTACAGGAACAAAATCAGGCTCATGCGGTTTAATTGGTTTCACACAATCGGCCTGTTTTTTCCTTGTGGTCTGAGATGAGATTTGAGGAAATCAACCTCTGGAATTATGAGACTCACAGCTAGTGGTGACAGAATGATAGATCACCTTATATAATAGAGCGCTTTCAATTATTTTTTCCCCCCTGAAATTCATTATAGTAAATGTTCTACAATGGAACAATAATGATAGATTTTATTTTAATGTTCTGTAGTGTAAAAATAAAGGTCTTTTAGCAAAATTGCAATTGAAAGGGAGCTTCCAATGCATCTAGGACTCTGTTAAATGAACTGAAGTTGTGATATTCCAGGAGCTGACAAACAAAATTCTAAAGCTGTTTTTTGGTTGTTGTTTTTTTTAAAGGCTCTTATTGAATTATAATGCTGAGACTGCCATCTACTGGCTGCCTACAAACCAAATAATAACATCCTTGTAGATCTATGGTTAGACATAGAGAACTAAACTCTAGAGTAAGATCTAAAAATGAATGTGTATTTATAAATTTTTTGCAACATTTATAGCAGTGGCTCTCAACCTTTCCAGACTACTGTACCCCTTTCAAGAGTCTGATTTGTCTTGTGTACACCCAAGTTTCACCTCACTTAAAAACTTATAAAATCAGACATAAAACTACAAAAGTATCAGAGCAAACTATTCCTAAAAAATGGCTTATTTTCTCATTGTTATCATATAATTATAAAATAAATCAATTGGAATATAAATATTGTCCTTACATTTCAGTGTATAGTACATAGAGCAGTATAAACAAATCATTGTCTATGAAATTTTAGTTTGTACTGACTTGGCTAGTGCTTTTTATGTAGCTTGTTGTAAAACTAAGCAAATGTCTAGATGAGTTGATGTACCCCTTGGAAGAGCTCTGAGTACCCCCAGGAGTACATGTACCCTTGTTGAGAACCACTGATTTATAGTACAGATAAAACAATAGTTAGAAAATGTTCATATATGTACCAATACAGGAAATTACTTACATGCTAACTCCCATTAATTTCAGTGGGACTTAAGCAAGCACTTTAAGATATGCACAAGCTTACCTGATTTCCTGAATTAAGGATAGTTATGAACATACACGTCGGAAAACAGCCAACTTCACAAGAGGGTTTGCATTTCATCTAGTGCAACAAACGTTTGTGAGCCACACTACCAATGGAATGGTGCCCTCTGCTTTCATCCGAATAAAAGTCTTGTTTTACTGTGAGTGTGAAGAGGAGGCAAATCTAATCTAATTCTCCCCAGAGTGCAGCGAAAATGGATACGCTGGCATTCTGCTTTGAGTGGAATGCACCTGTACACAGAGCTTGCACACTAGGAAAAGGCACCCAGCAAGAAATAAAGCATGAAATGCACATAGGAAAGCAGAGCTCCTATCTGCACAATTGTTGATTGGGTAGAGAATCCAAGCAAGGCAATATTACCCTGGGTAGGAGATATTTCCTGTGGGGTTTCTTTTTAAATCCCATTTTGGACCAGGCTCACTGATGAACTCTGGACATGCAAAGCAGCTGTAAAGCAATCCGAACTGAATGGTTAACCCGTAACTGAATTGCCTTGTATCATTGGAGTACTCTGACCAAAGTGGTGTTAAGGGAGTTGTAATGAACAATCCAAAAATAAAAGATTGTTTTTCATGTAATAATTGTTTTAAAAATTAATTCAGATACTCTAAGAGAGTATCTTTGTTTGGGAAGCCCTGTCTTTTGAACAAGAACCTTAAATAATGGTACTGAGGACAAAAATCCCTAGACAGTTCAACCTGGAAGGGGAGTGAGAAGGGGAAACTTTGAGCCAAATTCTCAGATGGGGGGGCAGGGATAGCTCAGTGGTTTGAGCATTAGCTGCTAAACCCACAGTTGTAAGTTCAATCCTTGAGGGGGCCACTTAGGGATCTGTACTTGGGGATCAAAATCAGTACTTGGTCCTGCTAGTGAAGGCAGGGGGCTGGACTCAATGACCTTTCAGCGTCCCTTCCAGTTCTATGAGATAGGTATATCTCCATATATTTATTTTTTATTTTATTCTGGCTGATTTGTGCTTCTCTAGTGTTGCAAATCAGCCATAAACACAGTTTACCCAGCCAGTTATACAGTCTACACTTGCTTGACATTTCAAGAGCAGTGCAAAGCTGCAGAAGCAGATTGGTACTTAATACACCTCTACCTCGATATAACGCGACCCGATATAACAGGAATTCGGATATAACGCGGTAAAGCAGTGCTCCGGGGGGGCCGGGCTGCGCACTCCAGTGGATCAAAGCAAGTTCAATATAACACAGTTTCACCTATAATGCGGTAAGATTTTTTGGCTCCAGAGGACAGCGTTATATTGAGGTAGAGGTGTATTTATAAATAAATAAACATAGTGTTTTGAATTTGTATAGGCTTTTTCATTTGCAAATCTCATAGAGATTGCCAAAGAAGGGTAAGCATTATATTCCTCATTATACAGATGTGGAAACAGGTCATATGATATGTCAACAGTAGAGGCAGGAACAGAGCCTTGGCCCCATGCTAGACAACAATTGCCCTCCTTGATTAACTACCACACTCCAGCAAATCCACATTATCCAAAGGAATGAGGTCCTCACCAAAAACACAAAGCCCTTTAGCCTGATGATCAAGAGCAACGCTCAAAACCCACCCTCATTATCTCACTGTTTATCGTGGAAATAAATAAAACATATGCTTTCTGCATTTTTTTTTCCAGAACCAAAACCAACCGTTGACATTTTGAGGTCAAAACATTTGCAGTTTCCCACTTTTCATTATTTTCCATTTTCATTCCTTTTCAACACAGAGTTGCAAAATAATCCTTATCTTTGTTGGTCATGTGTTCAAATTTACTAATCTGATATATGGAGTGCCTGTTTTCATTGAGAGATGCCCCTTTTTAGAAAGTATTAAATCTGTACATTTAACTAGTGACATTATATGGATATACTTTAGGCTTAAGCTTTTCTAGATGCCTTCAGAACTATTAAAAACACAGCCTAAATGATAACAAGGAAGAGCTGGACTGCTTGTATAATATGGTTCATATACAAGGTTTGAAGTAGTAGCCAACAGCAGCTCTATGTGTTAAACTATAAACTCAATGAATGTATCACAGATTTTTCTGCTTCTCAATCTAATACATGAAGCTGGTGTCTTGCTAGAATCTCTTTGCAAAATATACATAAAGTGAATTAGTTACGTTGTTTAGTTCATTGAAATTCTTAATACATACAATAGCATGTCCTTTTGGCATGCTTGCATTGTATTCACTGTGTTTTTCTAAATACAAGATATGGTGATATGCACATTTAAATTAGAATTATTATGTTTTTATCCTCAAGGGGAGGAACACATTTTCAGTGTGTGCATGCAACTTCCATTCATGTTAGAGAATGTTACACACGCACACACATACACATGCATGTAGGGAGAATAAGCCTTTTATTATTCAATATTGGCATTCATTACCTGTGATGTTACACTCCATATTCTTTATGAAAATATGCTTATGATATGGATATAACATGACTGAGATATACTTTACGCAAGGTGCCCATGTAAGATATCATTGGAAAGGTTATGATTTACTGAATGTGAATGTGATTATCCAATTTGTATGCCTGTATCATTTCTGTATCTGAAGTTAGGAATATGGACCATGTAGCTGTATTTCAAATGTGCTACTTTGGGTGTCATCCACAACTAGCCTTCAGGTCAGGGGTGAAAGTAACTTAAAGGACTTTCCGGTACACCGGAGTCCTGAGCAGGTGCATGGCCTCAACCGGAAGAGGCGTGGCCTTTCAAGATTTAAGGGCCCGGGGCTCCAGCCGCAGCAGAGCTCTGGGCCCTTTAAATCACCACGGGCGCCCTGCCGCTGCTACCCCTGGGGCTCCGGCAGTGATTTAAAGGGTCCGGGGCACCCTGCAGTTGCAGGAGCCCCGGGCCTTTTAAATCTCTGCCCGAGCCCAGCTGCCGGAGCCCTGGGGCTCCGGCAGCGATTTAAAGGGCCAGAGGCTCCAGCCCCTGCGGGGAGCCCCGAGCCCTTTAAAGCGCTGCCGGAACTCTGGCAGCAGGGCTCAGGCGGCGCTTTAAAGGGCCCAGGGCTCCCTGCAGGGGCCGGAGCTCCGGGCCCTTTAAATCCCCACCCGAGCCCGGCTGCCAGAGCTCCGGCAGTGATTTAAAGGGCCCGGGGCTCCCCGCAGCGGCTGGAGAAGCCAGTCCAGTCCGGCATGGCGTACCGGCTCTTGCCAGAAAATGAAAAAGCCAGACAGGGTTGATGGCCCATTAGCAAAGACAATAGACTGTAAAAGGGCTTAGTCTTCCTGTGGATGCTCCAGACAGCCTGTGAGTAATGGCTGCCACAGCCCTGCAGAGACATGGGTCTGGGTCACCTGGTATTGGACCCACCCCTTGGAATGCCAGTGTTTTTCCACTGGAAGACAAAGGGTTCCCGCCATACACATGAGCTATATAAGGCAGGGGAGTGACATCATTGTGGTTCTCCTCTGCATCCCCACCAAAAGAGATATTGAAAAGCAGCTAGAAGGAAGAACAGAACTGAGGGGAGAAGGGTTGAGCCCAAGCTGGAAGGGCATCTGGCTTGTGAGTAATAATACCTGAAGTCTCAAGCTGCAGGCCAGGGCAGCTGACTTTCAAGGCTTTCTGTAATCTGCTTGTGACAATACTGAGGGTGAGAAATTACTATTTGTGGCCAATTTCTTTAGTGAATCAAGCTTAGTTTGCATGTTTTGTTTTATTTGCTTAATAATCTGCTTTGTTTGGTTTACTATCTCTTTAATCACTTAAAATCTGCCTTTTGTAGTTAATAAAATTTGTTTTGTTTATTATTCAACCCAGTTTATGTAATTTCTAACTGGGGGGGGGGCAAGAAGTTGTGCATATCTCTCTTCAATTGAGGAAAAGGGTGAATTTTTATGAGTTTGCACTGGGCAGATTTCTCTATACAGTGCAAAACAATATACTTTGGAGTGTATCTCCCAAAGGGGGTGTGCACGTGAGTGCAGGGTGAGCCTTCTCACACAGAGCTGATTTCAGTCTGTGTCTGCAGCTGGGTGTGACCCTACCTCTGTGTGTGTGTTGCAAGAGGCCGGAGACCCTAATTCAGCAAAATAGGGAGAGCGAAGCAGGCTGGTGGAGCAGGAGAGGCTCAGTTAAACCCCAGTACATCAGGTGGCATCCTGGGGGGGGGGGGTTCCAACCTGTCACATTACCATCCGTCAACTTTTAGAGACAAATGGGAAATAGTGGATTCAGTCCAGTTTCTAAGCCATATCATAACACCAACCATACAACTAGAACCCAGGTTGGCAATCTCAACAGACAAGCTGAGGACCGAATAGGCAAGGATTCTAAATTTCCTTTCCAACCTTTGATATTTAATAAAGTATATCATGATCTGTGGACCTGGAGTCACAGCCTATGTTCCCTGGAGGGGCTGTTATTGATGGGACACCAGGGAACGCAGGAAGTTGGGCTGGAAGCAACTTAGCCACATGGACAGAGCAGTGCACAGGGTTTAATAAAATTCCACTTATTCAATTTATCCTGTATTCAGCTTATTTCTTTGCTAATGAAACAGAAAGGACTGAGGTGTATTCTGTGGGAAGGAAGGCATTGCCTTTTAGGTGCTATACTTGCAGTGCCATTACTGTACTTGTTCTGTAAATACAACAAGGAGTCCGGTGGCACCTTAAAGACTAACAGATTTATTTGGACGTAAGCTTTTGTGGGTAAAAAAACCAAAGTGAGTTTTTTACCCATGGAAGCTTATGCCCAAATAAATCTGTTAGTCTTTAAGGTGCCACCGGACTCCTCATTGTTTTTGTGGATACAGACTAACACAGCTACTCCCTGATACTTGTTCTGTAAATAGAGTATTTCAGTCTCCAGTGCTGGCAATCTGACAGCTTTTATGTGCACTAAAGTTCATTTAAAAATGATACATTACAGAAAAACAATTACTCACCTCATAAAGACTTTACTGATCCAATGTATTTTCATATTTAGAATATTAAAATTAGCCAGATCTAAAACACACTAATATTAAAGCCTGGAAATGGATTCAGCTCCACCCAAAGTCTATCTAAATTCCCCCCCAAATAATAGGATCAGCATCCAAATATAAATATTTCCAGTTCTTCCCACTGAATGAGGTCATTTTGGGCACCCTTCATAATGATAATGATGTAAGTGACATGACATGTCATTGATTCTGTAAAGAATTCATTTGGAACGGACAGTTTTAGTGCCCACCCCTGCCAATGTTTGTGCACAGCAGAGACTTGACACACATAGTAGTCCCATTGATTTCCTGTTCTACGGATAAATGCATAATTGACTTCAATGGGACATACACGTGCATAATGTTACTGATGGGCTCACATGCAGGATCAAGGCCTAAAATTGCAAAGCTCAAATCTCCCTTTTGCGAGACATTAATTCAGGACATCAATTTTGGGTGCTATGGTCCCTTGCAGCAAAGTGCTTAAACACACGCTTGATTTTTTTTAGTATTTTTTGAAGTCCCATTGATTTTAGTGGGAACTAAGCCCATACTTAAGTGCTTTGCTGAATCAGTGTCTATATCTGTTATTTGTCTCTAGTAACATTCAAAGTGGCCAAGACATTCCAGGTGTAACTCAGGGTTGCCACCCTTCCTTTATCAAATGCCATAGTGGGTAGGGAGGCAAATGACATGGCTCATTCACAAAGTGTAGGCCTTCATTTTTCATTTGCTGGGCTCTGTTGCTTTACTCACAATCTCTACACCATTTCTTCAAAATGAACTTCATCCTTGTGAATGATGCACCCCTGAATACTGAACTCCTTTGTTTATCCTGGAACAGGTGCAGCATACAGGATTGGCAGAATTCTGTTGGATGGGGGGGAGGGGTCCTGTAAATTCAACTGTTAATATTGATGTTTAGTTGTAACCTTTCCACCCCATTTTGATCAATATTAACAAATGTCCACAGTTTCAAAGCTGGGCTGCAGTGTGTACCCTGTGCTGCCCAGGGGCTGGTAACACCAGATCCCTGCAAGCAGTAGGTTTGGGGAAGACTGCAATCCTGGCGTGGCAGAACAGAACCCCCCGGCGGGGCTGAGAGGAAAAGGATGAGCCTCCAGCCGTGAGGAAAGCCATCCCGTTGCTGAGCCAGCTCCTGCCAGGGAATGGCCCCTCACTCCCAGCCAGTGAGTGAGTTAGTGGGACCATAAGGCTGGGATACCAATCCTGGCAGGCGCAAAGAGGTTATGCTCGCCCAGTGCTATTGAGGGATATTTTCCCCCCACAATTTCTGTGTGTCAGGTGAAATGGATGTTTACGGATCACTACTGATTTAAATCAAATCCTGCCAAGCCTGAATATACAGGATCTTCAGCTCCACCCCATCACTCCTGGTCCAAAACCTGTCTGGGAAGGAGCTCCATTATAGGTCTCAAAATCTCTCTCCAGGCTCATGTAGGACCTGACTCAGAGCCCACTGAGTCAATAGGAATCTTTCCACTGACTTCAGTGGACTTTGGATCAAGTGCTATTTCCTCAGCTTCTCAAATGGCTAATTATGGCCTATACTGAAAAATGCCAGTGCTGTTTGTAATTCACTTGTTCCTAAATCACTCCCTTTAATGGGGAAGTGGCACTGGCAGGCCAAATGCCAGCTCATGCCGAGGCCACTGGGCCTCACTAAACACAGACAAATGCATATCTGGAAGCCAGTCTGTCTCCCCTGTGTTAATGTTGTTAAAATAGATATTTGAGATATAAGAATGTGTTTAGACTTTATGGAATGCTTGTCGGATGCTTTGTGTATTAATCTTACTTATAATATCTGTGCCCCATGTTATAAGGTAATGTTTAAGTGTTTGCTCTGGAACTATAAAATGTTTGCTAAGGGCAGGTTGTGACGGGGTGCACTCACCCCGCACTGGATCGGGAAGGATTAACTCCTCCCTGTGGGCTGAAGAAGCCACTCCCCCACATCCCTACTGGGCATGCTCAAGCTGTAGCACCAGTATAAGAGGGAGTAGCCCAGCTCAGTCTGGGCTAGTTGCTGGAGAGAAAGGACACATGCGGCAGGTGCCAAAGCCTCAGACTGCGAGACCCAGAGACACCGAGACTCAGGCAGACACCCAGGTACCTGAGGATGTCACTCAGAGGTTGGAGCCCCCGGGATCAGCATAACCTGAGGAGACAAGAGACCCTGAAGATGTCTAGACTAGGACTGCATGGTAGGAAGTAGCCCAGGGAGGGACTAACCATTGTCCCTTCATCAGTCAGCGTGTTTCAGGTGGATCCCTGCCTACTAAATGGTGAGCCCACTTGCCACCACCAGGGCGCTGGGCTGAGACCCGGTCGAGCAGGGAGGGCCCGGGTTTCCCTACCCCAGCCGCCACCCCTCTGGCAGTAGCCCAACCCTATTGACTCAGGCCACTAAGCCTAACTACCCTGTGGACCAGGGTGAACCTGTTGACTCTGGCTGTTAGGCCTCACGGCCCTGGGAGTCTGGGTTTGTGCAGTGACTCTACCTGCTAGGTCTTACAGTCAAGGGACTGCTGTTGACTCTGACTCCTAGGCTGCACAGCTTTACAGCAAAGAGCCAATCGGTGGACTTAAACCTTAGGCCTCACTGCCTAGAGGCAGAAGACGGCTTGAGGGACGGAGTGCACTCACCCTGCACTGGACAGGGACCCTCCACCCACTCACATAGGTCTATACTTAAAATGCTGCATTGGTGCTTTAGTGAACATGCGCCCATGCTGATGGGAGAGCATCTCCCATCAGCATAATTAATCCACCTCCCTGACAGGTGGAAGCTATGTCGGTGGGAGAAGCTCTCCCGTCAACATAGCATTGTCTACACAGGGGGTTAGATTGGTAAAACTAAGTTGCTCAGGCATGTGGATTTTTCACACACCTGAGCAATGTAGTTACACCAATATAGGTCTGTAATGTAAACCGGGCCTTAGACTCTAAACTCCTACAGTCTGGAAGAAGAATTGCCAAGTGTGAAATTCTAGTTTCCCACAAAAAGTGTTATCTCCTCCCCCATAAAAGGTGGCATATAGGCACCAGACAAGCCATTGTGGAACATCAGTGGACAAAAGACTTTGTTGATTGTTTCCCCCATACCCTGAAGAGGGTACATGCACAAGCCCTTATCCTATGACAGCTTGAATGCTGAGGGAAGGGAATAAAAATCCCTGTTAAGGAAAACTATCCTTCTGCTGCTTGAGCTCTGAGGGCAAAGATTTCTAAGCATAAGTTTAGCTTGGGTTATCCCTAATGGGCATATAGCGCTTGCATATATAGGAGCTCCTGTCACCTTTTGGAACTTAAGACTGTAACTCATTTGTGTGTGCACGTTTAGCTGCTTTAACCTTGTAAATGACTAATTTTTCTTAATTAATGAACCTTTAGTTAGTTTATTTTAAGATTGGCTATAAGCGTTGTCTTTGGTGAGAGATCTAAGGTACAAATTGACCTGGGGTAAGTGACAGGTCCTTTAGGACTGGGAGTAGCTGAATATTGATGTGAGTTTTGGTGTAAGGGACCATCGATCACAAAGGCACGTTTGCCTGGGTGGCAAAATAGACCAGAGAGCCGAAAGGGAGTGTCTGTGAGTCCATGTTAAAGCTAATAATAGAACTCACAACCAGTTTGGGGTTTGTGCCTGGGTTTTTAACTGTCTGTCCTGAGTCAGTCCAGACACCTTGATGGGGCAGAGAGCGGCAAACCCGGACTTGGAGAGCCCTGACTGCAGGGGAAATTGTGTGGCTGTGCAGCATGGCCCAGAGCAGGATGCTGGGATCAGGTCAACACCTCTTGCTTTCCTGACTTCACCGTCCCCTGCCTTAGAAGGCCTCACTTCATCAGCCGAGGAGGGCGAGCTCTCCTACTTGCAGCAGATCTGGGGGAGGTGAACTTCAGCAAACCCAGCTTCTTTCTGTGGTGCAAATCTATGGTCCTTATATACACAGTGTCCAGAACCTGGCTGAAGACTCTAGAGGGCTAAACATGACATTATTCTAAACCTCACTAAACACACAGCTTGACAAAACAATTGTCTTTCATATTGCTGAAACATTGTCTTAAACTGATTTCAGAAATTGGAAATCTAAAATATATTTTCTCTATTGGGAAACATTACTGCGCCTTAAGTGTGTGAGACTCAAATGGCAGGCTGATAAGTATTAACATTCATACAGACACATACAGACTGTACATACAAGAACAAATGATAATATTAACCTGCATTCACTCTCTCACACACACAGAGAGAAAATACAAGGACATATAAGAAGACATAAAATGATGACTTTCAAAGAAACAGTTGTAGTAACTGGGGCATAGAGAACAGCCAGTTAAATTCTCTGAACAATGGAGCGACTGCCTGGGTCCCAGCAGCTGGAATTAGAAAGCAGAAGTAAACAAATGGCATAGTGAAGTGCAATTGCAGAAGATGTCACCTTGATGTGTATCAGCTGAAATGAAACATGACAGCCATGCACTGACCGAAAAACTTGGAGAGCTTGTTCTGCCTCATAAGTCATAGAGTACAAAGGCCACTCGAATTATCGCTTTTGGATAGTGAAAGCAATGTGCAAACTTTACTGGGCCATTGCAAGTTCACGGTGTTTGTGCTGGGTTTGAAAACTGTTACTACACTGGAACCATCAAACACAAAGAGCAAAGGGCTCAAGTATCAAATGGAAAATAATGGGAAAACTGTTAACCGTATCATTAAATACACAGATCTTGGGCCATGTGTGCAGAGATCCAGCTCCTCCATGCTGCTCCCTGGAGTCCCCATCTCCAGGCAGCATGGGTAAGTCCTTGTGTCCAGTGGAAGCCCAGATGCAGCGGAGCACACATCTCCCACTCTCTGAGAGGTGATAGGAATGGGAGTTAGTGCTGCTCTGAGCAACACTTGCTTCCAATGGATTTTTCAATGGAAAATGCACCTGTATGGGATAATACCATATAGAACAACTTCCCCACGTGGTCCTCCTATGTCTGGCTGCCCTGTGGTGTTCACACAGTGGAGCTTCTGTCTTTGGGTGGGGGTGGGGGTGCATTCTATCATCCTTACTCACACTGAGTAGTACAACCCTCCACAAACAGTCCCCTGAAATCAATGGAACTATTTGTATAATGAAACACTATTCAATGTGAGTAAGGGTGGCAAAATAGAGCCCAGAGGAAGGAGGAAAGATGCCCCATAAACCCTACTTCCCTTTTCTGTGCTTACTGGCCAAATATATTTCTGCTAGTCCCATCCCCTCTGTTTCTGGATGTGGACAGGTTGATGCGACCCCAAAAGTTTGTATGAAAACATAGCAGGGTACCAAGAGGGTAGGTGAACACAATGAGCCCCATGAAGGCAAAATTTGTTACACTCAGCTGCTGGAAATGCTGAAAGTGCTGGAAACCTCAGCTGTAATTAAACTGTATGGAAAAACCCAGTATTGTACCAAATGCATAGGTATGGGTTTTCTAGGCATGGAAAAGGGAAGACTTATGGTAAGCTGTCATAAAAGTGATGGACGTTTGTGGACTGAAAACAAAGTAGTATTTTCCAAATCAGTCATAAAGACCTTTTATTCTGTGCTTCTGCCTGAGCAGATCAATAGAGATTACAAATGTTTGGAATAAAGGAATAGATAGCAGCTGAAATTCACTTTTTAAAATGTTAAAGGTTTGGACATACAGCCAGGATTAATAAAATTGAAATAAAATGTCCACACTGTGGGTAAGTCACCCTTCTTGATTTTTTTGACAGCATTATAAGACTTTAGTTCAGGGGTCGGCAACGTAGGGCAATGTTCGGCACGCGGCTCGCCAGGGTAAGCACCCTGGCGGGCCGGGCCAGTTTTATTTACCTGCTGACGCGGCAGGTTCGGCCGATCGCGGCCCCCACTGGCCGCGGTTCGCCGTCCCGGGCCAATGCGGGCGGCGAGAAGGAGCGCGGGCGAGCAATATATAAGTAAATAAAACTGGCCCGGCCCGCCAGGATGCTTACCCTGGCCGCGCCCGGGGGGGGCCGCGATCGGCCGAACCTGCCGCGTCAGCAGGTAAATAAAACTGGCCTGGCCCGCCAGGATGCTTACCCTGGAGAGCCACGTGCCGAACGTTGCCGACCCCTGCTTTAGTGGTTATCATAAGTAGCACATGCAGGGCCTGATGCAGCACTGTTACTTCAGTTTTACACCAGTTTAACTCTATTGCAATCAATAGGTAAAATAGTGAATCAGGCTCAATATCTGTAAAGTGAAGAAGAAAGGGAATATTAAGTGCAGTGGTCTTTAACCCCAAATCCATTTATTATTTATCATTAACCCCAAATCCCTTTTTTAATTATTATTATTATTATTATCCAGGTGCTATCCTGGATCAGGGCCCCATTGTGTTAGGCATATTGTTGCCAGCTCTTGCGATTTTATCATGAGTGCTGGGATATTTGTTTTTCTTAAAGCCCCCCACTCCTGGAGTCATATGATTACATGAGAATCTCAGCATTCTTTTTAAAAGACAGTTGGTCTCTAGCCCTCATGGTTGGTAAGAAAAGTCTTGAAAACTTGAATCATAAAGGCTCAATCCCCACGTGGTCAATAAAAATAACCCACAATGTATTTTTTCAAAATTGCCTCAGGCTTTCTAAGCCAATCTCATGGTTTGGTGGGTGACAAGGGGTGGAGACTTACTCCTGATTTTTTATCATGTTGGCAATACTATAGGCAGGAGCGCCATTTCAGAATTTGGCAGCGGGGGGGCAGGGGACAGAGGCAACTTTAACTGTGATTCCAAGGGCTACTTAGGCAGCTGAAAACTCTAGGGTGTTTTTTGTTTTTGTTTTTTTTTTTTGCACAGATAACTTAGAAATTAGCTGATAGCAGCACTGTATCTAATTCCTATATATAGAAAAGGGATTTAATAAATATTAGACCCACTCAGCTCTAATACTAACATGTTCTCACATCTTGTGTAAAGTCACGTAAGTAACACTCGTTAGGTTTAAAATTTTAATGGATATTCTTTGTTACAACAAACAATTGTAGAAAAATCTAGATTACTTTCTATCCTTAATCAACTAAAACTTCTATTGCCACCTGTGCCTCCACTCAGATATAAACATCACAGTAACCATGTGATAAAATGTGTGGTCAATAACTATACACTTCATACTTAAATATCTAAGCCAGAGTTACACATGTTATAGGCATTGGCTCAGACTGGATTTTCTGGCATATTCTGAATGGTGCTGAACACAGATGGTGCCCAGTAATAATGCAAATCATGACAATCATTGACTTTATGGACTGTGAATGTAGTTTCTGTTCTTTATTCTGGAATTGGCCTGAATACAGCTGAAACCCTAAGAATTTGAGGCATAAACACATTGGATACTTATGACATGCTCATTCCTTCCTTTTCTCAAACTCAGAACAAAAAAATGACTGAACAAAATGGCTTTCAGTTAAAATGTAAAATTACACAGCAGCTATTGCTGTACCCAGCATGGGGCAGAACCTGCCACCCCTTGGGAGTTAAGTGATCTCCTCTTATCTAACTCTCGTTCTCCATCCTTCCTAACCTCTGTGCTGCTTTTCATGCTGTCAACCATGACATCCATCCTGGGACCATTTGCTGGAGTCTCGGAGACCTGGCTGCCTTGATTTTGCTCCCATCTGAGTTTTTTTATTTTATTTTGTTTTTTGGCAGCATGCAGCAGAGAGAGAGACTGGTCAGGGAGCTAGCCCTAAAAGACCTAGGTTCTATTCCCCCCATGGACATCCCGTCTGACCCCAGGCCAGTGCTTTAAGGACAGAATTTCAAAGGTTTTTAGGCACCCAAAGATGCAGCTAGATATCTAGTGGGGTTTACAAAGCACCAAACCTTCTAAGGGTATGTCTACACTACGAAATTAGGTCGAATTTATAGAAGTTGATTTTTAGGAAGCGATTTTATACAGTCAATTGTGTGTGTCCCCACTAAGCGCATGAAGTCAATGGAGTGTGTCCACAGTACCATGGCTAGCGTCGACTTTTGGAGCGTTGCACTGTGGGTAGCTATTCCACAGTTCCCGCAGTCTCCACTGCCCATTGGAATTCTGGGTTGAGCTTCCAATGCCTGATGGGGCAAAAACATTGTCGCGGGTGGTTTTTGGTACATGTCATCAGTCGCCCCTCCCTCTGTGAAAGCAAAGGCAGACAATCGTTTTGCGCCTTTTTTCCGTGCAGATGCCATACTGCTTTCAGCAGACGGTGCAGTAGGACTGCTAACCAACCACCATCATCATCCAACCACCGCTTCCACTGCAACTCTGCTCTCCTGTTCTCCTGGTGCCATGAATCGATCTCGCAGGTCCTCTCGTCATTTTTTATAAATATCTATTCTCGTGGCATCCCGTCGTCATCCACCGCTTCCGCTGCAGCTCTGCTCTCCTGCTCTCCTACAGATGCCATACCACGGCAAGCATGGAGCCCGCTCAGCTCACCGCTGCTGTTGTGAGCATTGTAAACACCTCATACATTATCCTGCAGTATGTGCAGAACCAGAACTTGCAAAAGCAGGTGATGTGGCGACGACAGCGCAATCATGATAGTGATGAGGACATGGATACAGACTTCTCTCAAAGCATGGGCCCTGGCAATTTGGACATCATGGTGGTAATGGGGCAGGTTCATGCTGTGGAACGCCGATTCTGGGCCCGGGAAACAAGCACAGACTGGTGGGACCGCATAGTGTTGCAGGTCTGGGATGATTCCCAGTGGCTGCGAAACTTTTGCATGCGTAAGGGCACTTTCATGGAACTTTTTGACTTGCTTTCCCCTGCCCTGAAGCACCAGAATACCAAGATGAGAGCAGCCCTCACAGTTGAGAAGCGAGTGGCGATAGCCCTGTGGAAGCTTGCAACGCCAGACAGCTGCCGGTCAGTCGGGAATCAATTAGAAGTGGGTAAATCTACTGTGGGGGCTGCTGTGATCCAAGTAGCCAACGCAATCACTGAGCTGCTGCTATCAAGGGTAGTGATTCTGGGAAATGTGCAGGTCATAGTGGATGGCTTTGCTGCAATGGGATTCCCTAACTGTGGTGATAGACGGAACACATATCCCTATGTTGGGACCGGGCCACGTTGGCAGCCAGTACATAAACCGCAAGGGGTACTTTTCAATGGTGCTGCAAGCACTGGTGGATCACAAGGGACATTTCACCGACATCAATGTGGGATGGCCGGGAAAGGTACATGACGCTTGCATCTTCAGGAACTCTGGTCTGTTTGAACAGCTGCAGGAAGGGACTTACTTACCAGACCAGAAAATAACTGTTGGGGACATTGAAATGCCTATAGTTATCTTTGGGGACCCAGCCTACCCCTTAATGCCATGGCTCATGAAGCCATACACAGGCACCCTGGACAGTAGTAAGGAGCTGTTCAACTATAGGCTGAGCAAGTGCAGAATGGTGGTAGAATGTGCATTTGGATGTTTAAAAGTGCGCTGGCGCAGTTTACTGACTCGGTTAGACCTCAGGGAAACCAATATTCCAATTGTTATTGCCACTTGCTGTGTGCTCCACAATATCTGTGAGAGTAAGGGGGAGACGTTTATGGCGGGGTGGGAGGTTGAGGCAAATTGCCTGGCTGCTGATTATGCACAGCCAGACACCAGAGCGATCAGAAGAGCACAGCAGGGCGTGGTGCGCATCAGAGAAGCTTTGAAAACCAGTTTCATGACTGGCCAGCTACAGTGTGACCGTTCTGTTTGTTCCTCCTTGATGAAAACCCGCCCCCTTGTTTCACTCTACTTCCCTGTAAGCCAACCGCCCTCCCCCCTTCAATCACCGCTTGCAGAGGCAATAAAGTCATTATTGTTTCAAAATCATGCATTCTTTATTAATTCATCACACAAATAGGGGGATAACTGCCAACGTAGCCTGGGAGGGGTGAGGGAGGAGGGAAGCACCGGGCGGGGTGGTGGATGAGGGGAGGAGGGAAGGACGAGGCCACACTGCACTTCAAAACTTATTGAATGCCAGCCGTCTGTTGCTTGGGCAGTCCTCTGGGGTGGAGTGGTTGGGTGCCCGGAGCCCCCCCACATTCTTGGGTGTCTGGGTGAGGAGGCTATGGAACTTGGGGAGGAGAGCGGGCGGTTACACAGGGGCAGCAGCAGCAGTCTGTGCTCCTGCTGCCTTTCCTGCAGCTCCACCAGACGCCGGAGCATATCAGTTTGATCCCCCAATAGCCTCAGCATTGCATCCTGCCTCCACTCATCGCACTGCCACCATCTCTCATCTTGTTCCCGCCAGCTCTCCTCTTGCTCCCGCCACCTCTCATCTTGTTCATCCCTCCTGTCCTCGCTTTCATTTTCTGCTTTCCTGGACTCTGACATTGTTTGCCTCCACGCATTCGGCTGAGCTCTTTCAGTGCAGGAGGACTGCATGAACCCTGAGAACATTTCATTGCGACTGCATTTTTTTCACCTTCTTATCTGTGCTAGCCTCTGGGACGGAGATAATAGGGGTAGCGTTGAAACATTTGCAGCTGCGGGAGGAAAAAAAGGGAGAGTAGTACTTAAAAAGACACATTTTAGAGAACAATGGGTAGACTCTTTCACGGTGAACCAAGCTGTTAACATTACATAGCACATGTGCTTTCGGTACAAGGTCGCATTTTGCCTCTTATATTGAGGGCCTGCCGGTTTGGTGTGAGAGATCACATACGCAGGGCTGGGCAACAGAATTCGGCTTGCAGGCAGCCATGGTAAGCCACAGTCTTTCAGTTTCTTCAACCTTCATAACATGTGGGAATGGTTTCAAACAGCAGCGCCCTCCTTTCCCATACCAAGCACCCGTCGGGTTGGCCATTTAAAAGGAGGGGCTGTACTGGCCACGAATGCATCCCAAGTCTTCAGGGCCAATTAATCATTAAACACACTTGCTTTTAAACCATGCATTATATTTACAAAGGTACACTCACCAGAGGTGCCTTCTCTGGCTTCATGGTCCGTGAGCCCGCCTTGGGAGGGTTGGGAGGGTATTGGCTCCAGGGTGATAAACAGTTCCTGGCTGTCGGGGAGAATGGTTTCTCCGCTTGTGTGCTATGCGCTATCCTCATCCTCCTCTACCTCCTCATCTTCCTTGTCCCCCAAATCCTCATCCCTGGTGCATGAGACTCCCCACTTTTTTGCATGCAGCTCATCATAGAAGCGGCATGTCTGGGGCTGTGACCCGGAGTGACCGTTTGCCTCTTTGGTTTTTTGGTAGGCTTGCCTGAGCTCCTTAATTTTTATGCGGCACTGCTGCGGGTCCCTGTTGTAGCCTCTGTCCATCATGCCCTTGGAGATTTTTTCAAATATTTTGGCATTTCATCTTTTGGAATGGAGTTCTGATACCACGGATTTGTCTCCCCAAACAACGATCAGATCCAGTACCTCCTGTTCGGTCCATGCTGGAGCTCTTTTGCAATTCTGGGACTGCATGGTCACCTGTGCTGATGAGCTCGCCATGCTGGTCAAACAGGAAATGAAATTCAAAAGTTCCCGGGGCTTTTCCTGTCTACCTGACCAGTGCATCTGAGTTGAGAGTGCTGTCCAGAGCGGTCACAATGGAGCACTCTGGGATAGCTCCTGGAGGCCAATGCCGTCGAATTGCGTCCACACTACCCCAAATTCGACCCGGCGATGTCGAGTTCAGCACTAATCCCCTTGTTGGGGAGGAGTACAGAAATCGATTTTAAGAGCCCTTTAAGTTGACAAAAATGGCTTCGTCGTGTGGATGGGTGCAGGGTTAAATCGACCTAACGCTGTTAAATTTGACCTAAACTCGTAGTGTAGACCAGGGCCTGTATTCCAGCTCAGCGAGAGGCGCAGGCAGAGTCGACAGGGGAGCGGCAGCAGTTGACTCACTGCAGTGAAGACACCACGGCAAGTCGATCTAAGTACGTCGACTTCAGCTACGTTATTCACGTAGCTGAAGTTGCGTAACTTAGATCGATTCCCCCCAGTATAGACCAGGCCTTACATTTCACACTAATGCTGTGCTGTAGTTAAGAGCTCCACCTGGGATCTTGCACACCTCCTGTTAACTTGGGGGGGGAGGACTTCTGGGACCTCCCCCCATTGGCACCCTGACTATAGGCACTGCACATACACCTAGCACAGAGATATTCTCTGTGCTGAAGAGGTTACACTTTCTGATGCATACATAGTGAAGGGGTTAATGTCATTTCAATATTACCTGTAGCCTGGTAAATCCGGGGATGGGAGTGGGGAAAGTTGCAGGGGCATGATATAAATAATGGTAGCAGAGACCAACATGGAAAAAACAAGACAAATCAGTAGCATAGATCTGCATCAGTGATTTAAAACCTCACTTTGCTGGATTTACTGCTGCGGTTGTTAACTGCTGTGCTCAACTACAAAAAGTAATGAGACAATTAAGGTAAAAACTAAGGAAAGAGGGAGACAGATTGGCTCTCATTGTAATTTACAGCTTGTAAGTCCATCGTGAAATCGTTACTTTAAGTATTAAATAGCGGCGGTGAGTTCAGTTACTGGTTTGGAATCTGCTAATTAATACAATGCAATGAAAGGAGCTGCTAGTTAATGCAATAGAGTGCTCGTTCAGCTCCAAAAATTAAGGGCCTGATTTTCATTTGTGCTAAGGCCACTTTACACCACTCTAGCACTGTAAAGGGGCATTAAAGTGTAGTAGTGTAAATTGGCCTTAGCCTAAATGAGAAGCAGGCTCCGAGTGTTTAAAAATGTTTTGTATCCCTTTAAAAAATTGCCTCCTTGGTTGTGTACAAGATGTACAATGCATATTTGTTTTAAGATTCCTAGGTGTAATGACCAGGGCATGGGCAGCCAGGCCTGATGGATAGTCAGGTGCCAAGTGAAAGGTTAGAGCCAGCATCAGGTGCCAAGCTGAAGCTCAGGGCCAGAGACAGCACCAAGTGTAGGAGCAGTGTGAGGCTGGAAAGCAGGAACAGATGTGGTCTGGGATAAGAACAGGGATGAAGAGCAGACAGGGAGACAGGAGCCAGGTAAGCAGAAGGAGACCATAGTAATAGCCAGCCATGGATTCCTGTAGTTGCTCAAACAACTTCCTGTGCTTCTTACTGGCTTAAAAAGAGCTCCCCAGCCAATCAGGACTGCTGATGTTTTCCCCAATTGGTAACTTCAGGGGCAGGGCCCTTTACAAACTAGTACTTCACAGGTTCCTTTCTCTGGTTGCTCAAGTAAACTATGGGCTTGTGGGTGATTGTGGGCTGAGTACTGCCTGGGTTCAAGGCCCATATTCCCTCACATCAGGTTTGTTAAAAAAAGGCACATAGTGAAGAGCATTCATTCTGCAATCAATGTATTTTGTATCATTGCCCCTCTACCAAGCAGTAGCAGACATACAGGCCTTGCAGGCTAGCTTTCCACAGAAGGAAAAGTCAGTAACAGGAGGTCTCTGGGTGTATTCTAAGAATAATTTGCCTTTATTTACATTCACACCAGTCCTGGAATGAGATGGTCACAAACAGTATGCCAGACAAGCCTTTCTTTCAGGAATCTCAGCCCAATACCAATGCCTAGTTCTCAGGGAACAACTGACTCAAGACCTGATGCTAATCAGAGACCAAGGTAGAGATCAAACTCTCCTGCAGCTCACGCAGCTCCCTCTCTGCCTTTACAGGGAGCCTTGCATAAACAAAACTGACACCAATACACAGCATGTCTTCCCACGACTGAAGGCTTGTTTTCACTCCAAGACACAGAACTTGGAAAGCTCCGTGTAACAGCACCACCTGGTGACACTTGCCATAACAATGTTTGTTTATTTATGAGTTCCTGCTGACCCAGCATAGTTCCCACTGGCTTCAATTGGAGCAGGACTGCACTGTCTGTGCATAATGCAGAGCCTGAACTTGTGATTGCTGAGCATTCCCTGTGAGGTGTTGAGCACTATCAACTCCCATTGGTTTCAGTGGAAGTTGAGGGCATTCACTACCTTGGAAAAAGTTGCTCAGCGCCTTGCAGGATCAGGTCTAAACTTTCTATGTACACAAATTTTGGCAGATTTCAGCAATATGGTGAGGCCTCATCTGGAGTACTGTGTCCAGTTTTGGGCCCCACACTACAAGAAGGATGTGGAAATATTGGAAAGAGTCCAGCGGAAGGCAACAAAAATGATTAGGGGTCTGGAGCACATGACTCATGAGGAGAGGCTGAGGGAACTGGGATTGTTTAGTCTCCAGAAGAGAAGAATGAGGGGGGATTTGATAGCTGCTTTCAACTACCTGAGGGGGGGTTCCAAAGAGGATGGAGCTCGGCTGTTCTCAGTGGTGGCAGATGACAGAACAAGGAGCAATGGTCTCAAGTTGCAGTGGGGGAGGTCTAGGTTGGATATTAGGAAACACTATTTCACTAGGAGGGTGGTGAAGCACTGGAATGCTTTACCTAGGGAGGTGGTGGAATCTCCTTCCTTGGAGGTTTTTAAGGCCCGGCTTGACAAAGCCCTGGCTGGGATGAATTAGTTGGGAATTGGTCCTGCTTTGAGCAGGGGGTTGGACTAGATGACCTCCTGAGGTCCCTTCCAACCCTGATATTCTATGATTCTAATATATTGGAGCATAAGGGTGATTAGTATCAATAGCCCAATCCTTCTCTCAGGGCTTGTCTTCACTACCCGCCTGGATCGGTAATCGCGATAATCGATCCCTGAATCGACGCGCGTACTCCACCAGCGCAGGTAGGAGTAAGCACCGTCGACGGGGGAGCCACGGCGGTCAATTTGCCGCCATCCTCACAGCAGGGTAAGTCGGCTCGGATACGTCGAATTCAGCTACGCTATTCGCGTAGCTGAATTTGCATATCTTAAATCGATCCCCCCCCCCAGTGTAGACCTAGCCTCACTGAAGTCAGTGGCAAAACTCTCATTGATTTTACTGGGAGCAGGATCAGGCTCCTAGTCATTTCTTTAGTTATGTTAAATAATTATAGGTTGGCTTTACATTGTCTTGTCATAGAAATTGTGTTGTGCAGAAGAAACTGACATCACAGCACATTTGGACCTGTTAGTCCACATCCTGCACAGATGTCTCCAGCTTAAGCACACAAGACTCATCTAAGCCAGAGCACATAAAGAGGTAAAAGGCTCATTGTGTGAGAAGAGAACAGGGCCTCCAGTGTCCAGTCCTAGATCCAAACTGTGCGACAGCTAAATTGGACAGATGTAATTACCCTGCCCAGTTAGAGGAGGAACAGGAAATATGCACCTGACCCTCTCACACTGATCCTAAGGGAAGAAAGAAGGTTCCTAATACTACAAGGATTGCTAGGGAAGGTTCAGATCATATGGTTTATTAGAAAAATGAATGACTGTGCTAAAAATTATAATATTGTGGGAAGCCACTGGCAGTGCTGTGTACCATGACATAAAAATCAGTGTCAGCTCTGAAATGTACAGTAAGGAATGGAATTATAAATGTCTGACAGTGTTTCAGAATTTTTGAAAATGTCAGTGTAAATATTAATGTTTTTGCTGCAGAATTAAATAAATGTGTAGTGACGCTTGAGTAAAAAATGATGACATATTTCCCTTTGTAAAGGTGTAATGATTGTTACAATATTTGAATAGGGGGGCTACATACTATTGGTATGACTCATCTATAAAAAAAAGAGACAAGGTAGGTGAGGTAATATTTTTTTTATTGGACCAGCTTCTGTTGGTGAAAGAAGTTTGTGCTACCCAGAGTAGGAGAAGGAGAAGCAACCCCGATGCGGCCCTCGGGCCAAAAAGTTTGCCCACCCCTGTTCTAAACTGAAAATAAAAGATAGAGATAGGGAGGTTCTGAAGCAGGAAAGATGAATTATCTAGTCACAAATGTAATAACATAACCAGGGAAAAGAATAATCTGTCATCCATGCTTGGGAATTTAGTTAGTGATAATCTGCTGCACAATGTTAGAGCTGGAATCTGAATGTGTCAGAATCATTGGCAGGTATCCCATTTTACTCTTGCTTGTACAACAATATGGATGGAAAGTCTTTTCAGAAACTTTGTTAATAAATAGGAAGTGGCAGACTGTGTGGATGGCTACATATTTATCTAACTGGAAAACATACTCCGGGAGGAATGATTAATCAGAACTGTCACACACAATGGAAGTCCTTTGGGAAGCATACACTGGTAAAAAAAAAAAAAATGTTTAGGGCCCAATTCTATGAGTTGTACTAAGCTCCCATTGATTTCTCTGCGGATTGGGCCTTAAGCAGCCCTGGTGTAAGAACCACAGGCCTAGAACTGGTGTATGCAGGTGCAGAAGCTGCTTACCCATCACCACTAGGGGCTCTGGTAGAGTTACCATCAAGAAGAACTGAGAGGTTAAGTCCCGCAAGAAGCCCTGCCCAAAGGGACATGAGCAACAGCCCTCTGTTTCCTGATTGGCTGGCACTCAAAGTTAAACCAGGAAACCATTTCAGAGAGTTGTCTGAGTAATGCAGGACTCCAGTGTGCTTCTGCCTTAGTCCTTGCTTGCTATGATTTGCCTGGATCCCTGGCTCTGACCCTGGCTCAGCTCTCAACCCTGCTCCTGGTTTACTGTCTCTGGCTTAAGACTACTGCTGACCCCAGTGAAAGATCCTGGCTTGACCCAACCCTGATTCTAACCTCATGCTCTCAATTTGGTAACAGACTCTGACTGTTTTGAGCTGGCGTGGCCCTGGATTGATCTCTGACCTTCGGCCCTGATACAGAACAGTTCACTCCATGCCAACAGGTTGTTCACTATCTGGCCCTGACACACAGATTATTTAGAGATGGACAAAACTGCCTTAAGAGAAATATAAAATCTTATAATTTTTAGATGAAGATCTAGTTCAGAGTCACTATTCAAACTGAGCTAATATGCAGTTTTTCTTGTGGCCATCTTGAAAGGGTCTGAAGAGCTGGGGAGATGAGGGAATGACATTTTGAAAGACTTGTGTTGACATTAGCAATTGAACTTTGCATAGAAGTCAAGACACTTGTCTTTGTAGAGATACCTTGCCATTCTTGGTTCAGCATATTAAATGGACTATTGGCAGTGCAAAGTAAGAATTAATTTACACTCTAGACCAGGGGTGGGCAAACTATGGCCCGCAGGCCACATCCGGCCCACCAGCCAATTTAATCTGGCCCTCAAGCTCCTGCTGGGGAGTGGGGTCTGGAGCCACTCCATGCGGCTCCCGGAAGCAGCGGCATGTCTCCCCTCCAGCTCCTATATTTAGGGGCAGCCAGGGGGCTCCACGCGCTGCCCCCGCCCCAAGCGCCGCCCTCACAGCTCCATTGGTCAGGGACTGCAGCCAATGGGAGCTGCAGGGGCAGCATCTGCGGACAGGGCAACATGCAGAGC
Source organism: Terrapene triunguis (assembly GCF_002925995.2). Classification (NCBI taxonomy): domain Eukaryota; kingdom Metazoa; phylum Chordata; order Testudines; family Emydidae; genus Terrapene; species Terrapene triunguis. The sequence continues at coordinate 41,552,093 of NW_020664419.1, read as the reverse complement.
TGCCTGGCCGTGCCTCCGCGTAGGAGCCAGAGGAGAGACATGCCACTGCTTCTGGGAGCTGCTTGAGGTAAGCGCCACCTGGAGCCTGCACCCCTGAGCCCCTCCCATGCCTCAACCCCTGCCCCAGCCCTGATCCCCCCCCCCGCCCTCCGAACCCCTTGATCGCAGCCTGGAGCATCCTCCTGCACCCCAAGCCCCTCATCCCCAGCCCCACCCCAGAGCCTGCACCCCCAGCCAGAGCCCTCTCCCCTTCCCACACCCCAACCCCAATTTCGTGAGTATTCAAGAAACCAACCACTCTGCAGTGCAGTATTACTACTGGCTTGGTGAGTACTTTAGTCATTTTATTGTATTCTAATTCTTTGAACATTGGTATTCCATTGGTAAAGTATAACTCAGTTAACCAGAATATTCAATTAACCGGCACCCCCCATTTCCCCAACATGCCAGATAACAAAGCTTTTTCTGTAAATACATTGTAGCATTATCAGAAAGACAGCTCTTGAATGGGTACAATACATGGAAAGGGTACAGAAAAGCAGGGATTCGCTACAGTGTTCTCAACAAGATTCCTGTGAAATTAAATTTAGAGTCATCTTGAAAACATACAGCCCTGGCTTTAACTCCATTTACATCAAAGGAGTCAGTGCCAAGGATGAATGTGGCCCATGTTGTCAAAGCTGGTTAGGGGAGGGAAATGACATACAATACCTTTATCAGTTATATCAACTTGTGTATAGGGTAACATTTTCAAAAACACCGAAGTGACTCAGAGCCGGATTTTTAAAGAAATGTAGCCATCTAATTCCCATTGATTTAAATGAGAGTTAGGTGCCAAATTTATAAAGGTATTTAGGTACCTAAGAGCCTAAATCCCATTGGTTTTCAATGAATTTTAGGCTCCTAAGCGTTCGTCAGGCTTTAAAATAGAACTTAATCTATTAAGAACTCAGTTTGTTCTAATGTTATCCCTAGTTTCCTATTGACAACCTCAAGACTTTTCCTTCTTTTTGTTTTGTTTTGTTTTGGTTTTTTTGTTTGATAAAGAAGGGCTACAGTTAGGAGTAAGTGAACATGAGGAAATGTGAGAATTGTAATAGGTCACAAAAATACAGTGCAGTTGAAAAACCCAGTCTTGACTTTTCCAGAAATAAAACATTTATAACAGCTACAAGCCCAAGCAAATCATTCTGCTGTGAAAAATCTTTGATTCTCACAACACATGCAAGCCACAGCTAAGCATAGCATAACATAACCCACCTAAGTTGATTAAAGGGAAGGTGCTAAAAATGTAGAAAGTGAACAAGAGTAATTTGCCCCCATTTTTATTAGTATTTATAGAGTGGTGTAAGTGTGCCCGGTGCTTTGCAAACATGAAAAAGGACTGCTGTGGGTCCTTGTCCTAAAGAGCTTGCAGTCTTAATCAGCCGGATGTCAGATACATGACAAAACATGAAGAAATGGGACAAGGCCACAGTAGTGTGGACAACAGTATGAAAGTTTCACAGAAGAAGTGAGTTTTGAAAAGAAATTTGAAGACTGTAAGGGAGAGCACATGAACACATAGAAGGCAAGGCTGTTCTTATCATAGGGCAGCAATACACACACACACACACACACACACACACACACGAGAGTTAGAAGAATTAAAGAGAGGACTTAAGAGAAAGGACTGGAAAGGAATGTAAAGGAGTAGAAGCAAAGATGGGAGGAGAGATGAAGGCTGCAGAAGGTCATGCAGAGCCCTGCTAAGTACTGCCAGGAAAATAGTTACCTAAGTAAATCAATAAGTCCATTCAAGGTCTTCTTGTCCATGTCCCTGAATCTTCTTGTGGAACTTGTTCTGATTTTTTTTTAACCGCTTATTTTGTTGTGTAAATGCTTCGCATTTTCAGCCAGTTAAGATGTTCTGTTATCATACTAGTTACTACCTAACAAACTCTGACCATACATTTATAGGTAGACAACTTATGTCACAACAACTCCTCCCGTTTATATAGTGCCTTTTCTCCTGAAAGATTCACCTATGCCTTGTAGATTATCTACAGCTATAATTTCACACACCACAGATTTCATTAATATGTGTGATGCAAAATACAGCAGCTCTCTAATGGGACATAACAGTGTTACATAAAAATATAAGCCAACTAGGGGTGGTTGAAAATTTTCACCAGAAATTTTTTTTTATGGAAAATTGGATTTCTGGCTCAACAAATTTTGTCACAAAAAGTGTCTGCTTTTTGCAGAAAATTGTCTTTGTCCAAAAAAAAATAAAAATAAAAAAAAAAAACCCACCTGAAAACTAAAACATTTCAATTTGGAAACGGCACTGCAGAGCCCATGGAAATTATAGTTCAGCTGTTTTGTGCCCCCATTCTAATCTTTAGTTCAAGTTCTTCAGTAGGGCTACATCTCCCATGATGCACCATCACGCAAGAGGTGTGGAAAACACTGATATATCATGGGAGATGTAGTCTGGCTAGGGAGTGTGGTCCATAGAGGAGAATGGGGCATGAGGCACCCAAGTTACAACGCTCATGAGGCACTGGGGTGGCATTTTACAATCAAACTGTTAGTTTTCAACCGGAATTTTTTGGTTTCAATTTTTTTCCAAAATATTGAAATTATCCAAGGGAAACAACATTCTGACCAGCTTTAAAACCAACAGTGCAACAATATAAGTAAACAATTCAATCAGGTTTAATACTTCCCCTCTTGGAGGAAAAGAACAAGAGGACTTTTGATGACCATAAGTGGTCAGGATCCCAGGAATTTACCTCATCCAAAACATGGCTCCTCCAATACAAAGCACACGTGGCAGGGGTGTTAATTCAGAAATGACTGAGGAAACATATAAACTAATAAATGGCTATTTTTGCCAAAGGTGTGCAAACCTTTGATTTCTTTCTCCAATCAGGGAAGGATTCATTATAAATAGCTTGTTCTCATTCCATATTAAGATAACTGTCTATCATGATAGACAAAGAACTTCTATGTCTGATTCCTAGCACAATCAATGAGCTCTGGATCAACAGATAAAATGAATATTTGTGACAGTGTGGCCAGGAATTTATACCAGAGCAAACTGAAGCAACATCCTGACGCCCAGAAAGGAGTGGAGCATAGGAAAGCAAAGGACTCTAGAGAGACCTCTAAATGGGTTCCTCAAACATCAGGAAACTAATTGTTTGTTAGATTTATTGGCAATTGTGAACTTTTAAAGCAAAGACCCAAGAGGTGGACATTACCTAAGGGTTAGATTGCAACATCCTAATGAATCCTTCCCAGCCTCGGAATTGTTGCTGCACAATGGCATCAGCATTAAGGACCCCACTTGTCTCTAAATGATTTTTTGAGATGCTCAGTCAGTACATGAGGAGACTGATGAAAGGAATGGCATAGCTTTCACTAGGAAATGTCTAAAAGCAGTGAGAATAAAGCAGATCTATTCAATTAGGCCCAAACCCACTCACCAGAACACTGTTCAAGTACCTAGCCTGGGTGCTTAGTACTGGGGAGATGCATGAGGGAAAGAAGAATCCCGTCTCTAGTCAGGCCACAGAAAAGCTGTAGAGTTTGTCTGCCATTCCTACTGCAACCCTGAAAATGCAGTAACCCTGGCAGGGTAAGGTTAATTGAGACTCATTAAAGCAGGGTTATAAATGGGAGCCAACAGATTGCCAAAGGAAAGGATTCTGTGCAGAAGAGGAAGAAGTGCTTGCTTAGCCCAGGAAGCAAGGAGACCTAGGAAATGGAAGGACTTTGACAGTCAGGAACTCTTTGTCTTCCCTCTGGCTGAAGGAAATTTAAGCTTGTTGAGGTTTATCTGTTGCTTGCTGGGATTTTTGGACCAGGCTAAAGAAAGGAATAATTACGATTCCCTTTGTAAGCAGGGCCTGAACAAACTCTCCCCTGACATCTAGTGACAAACCAGAGGGCAAAGACTCCAGGAGCAGCCTGTATTTGCATAGGGGATCAGCAAAGAGATCTGCTTTTCCAAAGTAATCTATTTTGGCTGGTGTTTGGTTACTATTCCCTTTCATATTGAATGAAGGGGTAATGAATTGTTGTTATCCTTATTGCATGAGTAAAGAACTGTGTTTAACATGCCCTGACTGAGGGGGGTCACTCTAACCTGAACCTCACTTGCTAAGCAGGGGGTAGGGATGACAAATCCTGGTGAAGGGCAAAGGGGGTTAAGGTAGGTGTTTCTATCTAAGGGTGGGGATTCTGCTTAGAGTAGGGGTCTCAAAGTCCTGGCCTACGGGCCATCTGTGGCGTGAGAGCCTCCCTACTGTGGCCTGGGGAGGAGAGATGCATGCAGCCATGCTACCAGCAACGTCTGCTGCAGGTGCTGCCCCCCCCCCCATAGGTCCCATTGGCTGGGGCAGAGGGACAGAGATACCATTACTAGTTACCGGGCAGAGTCAGCCATGGAGGTAGCATGATTAGTTGCTAGGCAGAGTCAGCCATGGAGACAGCGTCACTTTTTTCCACAATGAATATAAACAAGTCAAAATACCGAACACAACTATCTGATGCACACCTTGCTGCAATCCTGAAGGTTCCAACTGCTCAGTCACTGAGACCAAACATCAGCAAACTGACAGAACTGAAGCGTTGCCAGGTGTCTAGCAAACACTAAAAACTCTCTGGCGGGCGAAGAATAATATAAAGTTGTATGAGAGTTTTATTATTTCTAAGAAATTCAAAATAAAAAATACAATATAAATGTTTTCTTTTCTGAAAACCATCTTCAGTGACATTATTGGCCCACTGGGAGGATTTGAGGACTGGCACTGGCCCTAAGGTAAATTGAGTTTGAGACCCCTGGCTTAGAGCATCCTAGTTCTGCAGAGAGGTATGCCTTAGATGTCATTTGAGCCTTAGTCCTCTGATGTTTAAAGACACAGCTCATGAGACTTAATTGATCGTCTGTTTTTATTCAGTGATGATCAGAGCTGGGTCACTGATAAGCAGGTGTAAGGCTTAAGTCTTAGAACTGGTGCAGGGATAATGTTGCAATGAAAGGCGAGGCTAAGGCTGCACTAGAAGTGAGGTTCCCTGCTACCCAGTGAAATCATTGAGAGCTGAAATCACTAAGCCTTTGCTAAGTGGTAGAATCTCAGAACACAGAAGTGGCAATGAGAGCCAAGACCCAGCAGGGAAAAACAAACAGCAGCAGTAAGAAGCCAGTTGCAAAGGTGCATAGCAGCAGAGACATTGCTCAACGCTCACTCCCGCTTTCAGGGATGGGAGATGAACCCATGTGAATGCACCTCTGAACCCTGGGTGTTCACTGACCAAGGACAACCAACTGTGAGTGGGGTGCAGTGGAAGGAAAGGGGAGTGGCATGTTAAAAGGGCATTCATTTGTCAGACTTTCACACCACAAAGTAGGAAACTGAGCCAAAGGATACTGCCAACATACTGTGAGGTGGGTGTTTGCTTACAGTTACGTGCTTTTGAATCATAGTTGTGGTGTTTTCACAAATTAATGCTGGGACCCCTTTCCCTTTTTTTGTTTTACACAGACTCAGTGCTTGTGAGTAGGGAAGTATTGCCTCTTAGAACCACCCAGGGTGGTGTTTACTTTTCCCAGATTACTGGGTTAGGGCTTGAGCCAGTTCTGTTTTGTAATGTTAAAAGGAATCCCTAGATATTGAACTTGGCCCTTGTTGCTCCCAGCAGCCCCTGGCAAAATGGTTTCACCTGTATTAGGAAAAGGTGGTGAAATGTTCTGCAGAGATGCCATTTTAAGAAACATGCAGGCTGCAATATTCTGATTCTTTTAGCTTTATTCTTTCTCCTTTCCTTTTATCTACATCTACAGTGCAGACCGCCTTACACTGGATGGAATTCACTATACCCAGGCCAGGCTTTTACAGAGCCATTATGTGGATCTAGAGCAAGGTTTACATTTTTTAAACATTTGTAAATATAAATTGACCTGGCTTCATGCCTGGATGGGGATAGAAAGGGTGCAGGTGGGAAATGTGGAGGAGACAGGGTGAGGTATGAAGTGGACTGACTAGAAGGGATATGGACTCAGGTAGAGGAAGGAGTGGCATGGAAGCTGTGTTGCCTTGTCAAATCTCACAGTGTTTGGTCTAAAAGCTGCAGAAAGCCTTATTTTCATGGGCGTCATAAGATCTGCCAGAGTGGGACTCGCCTCCTACTAAATTAATGCACCAACCTGATTTGCATGTTTAGTGCTCATTCAACCCTCCTCTCCAAAAAAGGGAAATTCATTAAGAAAAAAACCTTCACTCTAAAAGTTAAGGTTGACAGTGTGTCCATATTACATACAACCACACAGCATTACTTACAAACAGTATTGCCTTCTTTACAAAAATTCTACAGTAAAAAAAACCCCAAACGTTGGACTGTCTGAAAATGCAGTTAATAACCCCCATCCCTTAGAATTTTGAAAAGCAACAGTTACTTTTGAGGGGGTTAAATGTGTAGAATTTCCATAAAGAAAATACTGGTCTGGGGCTTGACCTTGCACCGTTAAAGGGAATGGGATATTTGCAATTGACTATGATGGGAGTAGGATCCAACCCTTTGAGAATTAGCTCCACGAAAACAGCATTCAATCCTCTAGTGGAATTCTCTTTTTATGAGAAACAGAAAAATCAAGCTGTGCATTGTGTTTGACCCTACAATAACAAGCTACAGAACTTGGAGGGAAGTGGGGGGGGGAATATCTGTTTTTTGTTTCTGTTTCCCCATGGCTGCAGGGGCATATCTAAATATAACACATATATGCACATAAGCCTTTGTTGCTGGGCCACTAGAAGGAGCAGGACGCTTAGGCCAAATTGCTGGCTGTCCAGCTTTTTGGTTTTGAAATATATTATTGATATTGACTTTAGATCTTGCCTGACTTACTTTAATTTGAGCAGGGCCTCTACAGAAACCTGTTGCCTAGGTAACAAATGCTATACACCATAATAAGGCAAATTGCTGTTGAAATAAATAGTAATTATGGTCCTGGCTTTAAAACTATTATCTTTCCCTTTATTTTATACCATCCCCAGATAAGATTCTAAATACAAGCTTTGTTCACTCCATGGAAGATGGGGGAGGAGCAAACTTATTTACCACCTTTGTTCCTCTTTCTGCCCCTCCATAGCAGCTCTAGTTGTATAAAAAAAATAGATATTTTAAAAATATTTATTTTCTCAAGGATGCATCACTACAATGTATAAAGTATACAGCAGGAAGGAGCAGGTGTTGCAATTATTCCTGTTTAATGTCACTTAGGAGAATTGCTGGCAGAAAAACATCTTTAAGTACAAGTGCATTCACATTTGGCTTACCCTCCATTTCTTCCCCCGTCCCCCATGAAACCTACAGAGTCTTGTCCTGACATGGGACCTTACATACCAATCCATGTTTATCTGCGATGGAATCTGTTCAGCATATACAGCTTTCCATGTATTACTTCAATGATTTGCAGACAAGTATGAGCTTGAAAGTGGGCAAGGAGTGCATTGCAATGTGATAGCAAATGCTTTTATATTGTTTACAAGTAATTGCACTAGAAAAGCAAATAAGGGAAGAGAATTTGGGTGAGTGCAACCCCTTTGGAGACCTATGTCTAAATCTTAGCTCATAACTGAAAAGGAGTGGGGTGGTCTCTTCCAATGCCCACATCACAAAGTCACCATTAGTACAATTGACATTCTGGGCTGAACAAATGCCTCAGACCAAGCACTGGAATAACAGAGGGGTTGAAATGGCAAAGCTGTGTGGGGAAGTATTGATTTTAATGAATGCTAATTCACTGACATTTTAAAAATATGTAAGTTACAGGTGTTTGGGACAGTCTGATTGGTATATAAAATTGCCCCATACTAGTCCCAGGTTCAGTTTCTGTCTGCAGATCTGTAGGGCCCAAAAAGGCAATGGAACCAGTTTGGTCTATTGCAGGGGTTCTCAAACTTCATTGCATTGCGACTCCTTTCTGACAACAAAAATTACTACACGACCCCGGGGGGGGGGGGGGGGGGGGGGGGAGGCAGGGGCACCGAAGCCCTGCTCAAGCCCTGCCACACTAGGCAGGGGGGCCCCCAAGCCCCATTACCTGGTGGCGGGGGGGCATAGCTGAAGCTCAAGGGCTGCAGGGCCTGTAACCTGAGCACCGCCACCCAGGGCTGACGCCCTTGGGCTTCAGCTTTGGCCCCAGGTGGTGGGGCTTCGGCTTCAGCCCGGATCCTAGCAAGTCTAATGGCAGCCCTGGTGAACCCATTACAACAGGGTCACGACCCGCAGTTTGAGAACCGCTGCCAAGAGATCACACAAGGGGTTCTGCATCCTGTCAAACTGTTTGGAGTGGCTCAGGAGCATGAATTCCAACATCAGGGAAGACTGTTAAGAAGCAGTGCGCACACCACAAACTGGCTGTGAGTTCTACTTAAATTTCACCAACCAAGTACCAGGTGTGAACTACTCAAGCACTGTCACAGCCTTAACATGGAGCCACAGGCAGTCCCGTTGGGTACTCCCGTCTGTCTTGCCTCCCAGGAAAACTTCCCTTTGATAGGCAGTCCTTTACACCAAAAATCACAACAACATTCAGGTTATTCCAGGACAATTGCTCCTTAGATCCTACACCAAAGACAATGCTTGTAGCCAACCCTATAATAAACTAACCATTTATTAATAAAGAAAGAAATGAGTTTTTTACAAGGTTAAAACATACACACCCAAATGAGTTACAGTCTTAGGTTTCAAAAGGTGATAGAAGCTGCTGTGATATGAAAGCTCTGTCCTTTAGGGCTAACCTGTGCTAGACACCTGGGGATCCCTTCCTTGTGCTTAGAAATCTTTTCCCCTCAGAGTCCAAGCAGCATAAAGAGATCCAGTTTCTTCTTGCCAGGGATTATTATTCCCTTTCCCCAGTGTTCAGACTGATGGGACGAGTCCACATGTATATCTCCACTCCAGGGGTGTAGGGGTAAACAATTAACAAAGTCTTTGTTCATGGATGTGAAGGCTACCCCTACGCAGTATCTCATTAGTAGATACATAGCAGCTCTTTGGCATTCCACAGTGGGACTGATGCTTCCATTCCCCCAGCACTAGAATCATATGTGGGGTATGCGGGTTGGAGGACAGAGGAAAGATTCCTCCTACCTTTCCCCCCTGCACAACTGTGTAAAGAGCTAGTGTGATGGGGTGTGTACCTGTAGTGGTGCAGACCAACCACTGCAGCACCTCCTGCTGGTTATGCTGGGAATTAACTCTCTTGGGCCTTTTACTAGCTCTCTTGGTCTCACTCGCCATTGCTCCCACTTCCTCCACCATCTGGACCCATGTCGCTCCCAGACCACAGTGTCCTTTTCGGGACACAGCCCTCTATCTCCCTCCTTTTGGGGGAAAGGCGGTCCTCAGTCCCTCCACTTGCCTCAGCAGCCAAGTGCAGTCTCTAGTCTAGCCCCTGGATTTAGGAGCAAACTGCAGTCTGGATTTAGGCCATTCTCCTCATTGGTAAGTAGGGGTAAAGGGGGGGAACCCAGGCCCATCCACTACTGTGAATCCAGGCTCAGGGACCCTATAGCTGGCAGCCACTTACTGCCCCTCCTCCTATTCCCACTGCCTACTTTCCCTGGGCCACTTCCCGTGTAGTCCTAGCACCTTCCCTGCCCTTGCTTCAGGGCCTCAGTCTGGCCATGGTCAGCCAAGAGCTCCCCTATTGCTCTGCTACCCTGCCCAGCACTGCAGTATCTCCAGTGCACCCCAGCAGATAATCCTTGCCCTCCAGGGAGAGACTTCCTTTGCTCTGCTGAGCAGCCCTTTATATATGGGCTGCTCCAGCAAGCCTTCTCTTGATTGGCTCTCCCAATGAGCCCCTTTCCTGATTGGCTGGGTTCTGAACAGCCTCTCCAAGGCTGCCTTAACCCTTCACCTGCCTGTGTGGGGCAGCCACCACACCACAGTATCCCAGACAGATTCCCAAAGGGTTAGTGTGGGCCTGAGAGGCCAGTTAACATACTGGACTGCAGGTGGAGGGAAGTCCAGGCTTAACTGATGATAAAGGGTAGGGGCTGGGAGAAGATTATACACAGAGGAAGTTGAGAGTAGAAGGAAATGTAGGAGAGAATCTGCAGTCACTCTCTGGGATGACAGATAGACATATACTCACACACACCAGGAAGGTAGAGGGGGAGGCGGGGGGGGGGGGGGGGGTCTTCTTCTGAACCAAGAAGTCTGGCAGGAGGCCAGGAGTGAGATGCAGCAGCCATTGGGAGCAGGCAGTGGTATGCCCTGGTAAAACAACATGATTTTGATTTTTTGGGAGAGAGCTCTGGGAGGCGTTCAATGGAGAACAGCAAGGGGAAATTAAGAGGCATGAATGGCCAAGCTTGAGGAGGGCAGAAGTTGGTTTAAGTTTGTACATTTGGTTTGTTAGGAGATTCCAGACAAAAGCCCGAGAGTCCCAGCCCTGAGAGAAAGGTGGACCAAGAGAGATGTTGCAAGAGAGAAGGCCTGAGAAAGGCTGGTTAGTGAGAAATCCAGAGAGGCAGCAGCAAGGAGCTTCATGAAGCAATCCTGGGCTGCTGGTTAAAGGGCCCCTTTTGTTGTTTTTAATATGTTTTCTCTGTAATACTTTTATCTTAAGAATAAATGTACTTTCTTATAAAGAGCTGTATGGTAACTTATAATTGCAGGCAATTATACTGTCCATAACCTCTGGCGAAAAAGCAAAGCACAGATGTTGGCCTTTTAGGCAATCTTGCTTGTAGAGGATATCACAGTGTAGGCCCAGAACTATGCAGCCTGGAAATAACCCAGTCAGGAGGGAGAGAGACATGGGTCTCTGCTCCCTGGAGCTGGTGGCTGAGGAGCCAGAAGCCTAAACTGGGTGTCCTTGTGGACAATGGAGGAGGAATACAAGTGCAGTTGCCCTGAACTGTGACAAGACTGGAGAAGGGGACAAGGATGACAGAGAGCCCTGAGAAAAGAGTGTAAAGAACTTGGGGTCCAGAGTTAGGGCTGAACTCCTGATTCAAGATTTTGGACTTTGATTTGTTTGACTTTAAATCCACCTCTTTCAGGTTAATAGAATTCATGACAGGGCTGGAGGGGTGAGTCATGGGATCAAAGCAGCTGTCAGCAGGGGAACCCAGATGGGGAGAGAGTCACTATGCCATGACTGGCCATGAGGAGGCGCTCCAGTGTTGAGTCTACTCTTTCACAGCTTGGCACAATCTGTTCCTAAGTATATTTACTGGCTGATGCTGAGATAGATTTGTTGAATTCTAGTGGAATAGAGGGATTGCAGTGTGTGCAGGACATACTTCATCTTAACGTTTCAGCTTTGATTTTTCTGGTACTTTCATCTGTCATACATTTACTTCCTTGCGAGTTTATAGCCGTTCTTCTGTCATACTTCTGTAGCTTAATATCTCTAATATCACAGTACTCAGGGAAGTAATGAATATGAATTATTTTTAAAAAATAATTTGTTTGCTGACACATTTTTTTTTTCTTTGCTGAGCTAGGTCCTCAGATCTTGCTGAGCTTTGCTTGGGGTGGGGTGGGGACAAGGTGGGTGTATGCTTATAAAATTTGCCGCTGACACCAAGCTGGGAGGGGTTGCGAGCACCTTGGAGGACAGGATTAGAATTCAAAACAACCTTGACAAATTGGAGAATTAACCTGAAATCAGCAAGATGAAATTCAGTTAAGACAAGTGCAAAGTGCTTCACTTAAGAAGGAAAAATCAAATGCACAATACAAAATAGGGAATAACAGGCGAGGTGGTAGTACTGCGGAAAAGAATCTGGTGGTTGTAGTGGATCACCAAGTGGATCTGAGTCAACAATGTGATGCAGTGGAGAAAGAGGTTAACGTAATTCTGGGGTGTATTAACAAGTGTCATATGTAAGATACAGGAAATAACTGTCCCATTCTCCTTGGCACTGGTGAGGCCTCAGCTGGAGTACTGTGTCCAATTCTGGGCACCATAGTCTAGGAAAGCTGTGGATAATTGGAGACACTCCAGAAGAGAGCAACAAAAATTATAAAAGGTTTAGAAAAACCTAAGCTATGAGGAAAGGTTAAAAAAAACTGGAGGACTGTGATCAATCGTTCTACATGTCCACTGAAGGAAGGACAAGAAGTATTGGGCTTAATCTGTAGCAGGGGAGTTTTAGGATTGATACTAAAAAATATTTTCTAACTATATGGGCTTTTAAGCTCTGGAACAGGGAGGTTGCAGAATCCCCATCATTGGAGGCTTTTAAAAACAGGTTGGACAAACACCTGTCAGGGATGGTTGAGGTTCACTTGCTCCTACATCACCACAAGGGGCTGGACTTGATGACTTCTTGAGACCTGTTCCAGCCCTACACTTCTATGATTCTATGTATTCCCAATGAGATTTGCAAACCTTCCCTTTGTAAAATTAGCCGTGAGGGAAACAGAAGATGAATTTTTACAAGTAAACTGAGTGGGAGAAGTGACCAGTGCCAGACAATGCTAAGAGAGAGAGAGATCATTCCTAGAAAGGACCCCTCATGGAGAGGGCATGAAAGGACTGGTCATGGAAAGCAAACCTTCCTGCTCTGGCCTGCCTCTCTGCTGACACTGACAACAGGGTGCAAATTTTGAAACACAGATTCACGAGGGAAAAAGAAATCTACCTGTTTATAATCTACCAAGATTTAGTTGCCAAGAAAGGCTGAAAAAACTCTTAACTTCTGTTGGGAACTATGTTCACAAAATTTGCCACCATAACTTGCTCTTTTGTTTGCATATTAATAGGGAGACCATTAGAGGACCAACGCAATGTCAGCAGGGGAATGGACATGGAGAATGAATAGCATCAGTATCCCTAAAGCCAAGGTGGTCTCTACAGCTCAAGATTGAGGTATACTGGCCAGGCAGTTTGGAGAAACTTATACTGCCATTGCCTTTGATGTACTGTTATGTAGATAGAGTTTCACTCTCCAAAGCTATTGACCTAACATCTTTCATGAGCTCTAAATTCACTTACAGTATGTGTAGGGAGGGGAATGGGAAGAGAATAGAGGTAATTATAATGACTTCTGATGTTAATTCAGAAAAACAAAATCTATTTACCATTGAGGTTTATACCACCACAACTTTATCTAATTATTCACATTATTTCAATGATAGCAGAATATTTCCTGTGTTATAATCTAAAGAACATCATCTATCTGTAGACAAGAAGCTTTCTGTTATTTATTTCTGTTGAAACTCAAATCCTAGAGCCTAATCTGGCAGGAAACTGTTAGTCTTCTTGAATTTTAAGATGTAAACTACAACACACAGAGTTTGCCACCTATTGTCAGCCAAGTTACGTAGGTTTCAGCCTCTTGGAGTGCCAAAATCTGTCACCATCCTGACAGCGAAATATGCCTCATTCTATTGTTCTGCAAAAGGGCAGAAGTAACGTCATCCTCTATTCATCAGTGAGCAGGGGCAATTTTCGTGATACTTTGCCCAAAGAGCTTACTTCCTGGGATCGCCTGCTGTGATATGTACTCTGAATAATCTATAAAATTTGATAGCTTCCAGGGTTTTTTTTAAATCTCTATCATTTAGAACACCTTTTAAAAGACAGGTGTTCCACAATTCCAAGCCAAGCAATTATCCTGCTTTGTTCCATACATGTGTGCATGTTTTGGGGGAGAAATTATAGCTTTGGGGGGGGGGGAAGCATCTTCCGAGGTACTATACATCTCTGTAGTAGTTCCCTGATCCTGATTCTTGTACTCCCTAATATTTGCATTGCTGAGTCTCTCGTGCACAGTTAATTTAGACTAGACAGAACACTCTGAGTCAGATTCTGTAGCATGGTGTGGCTGATTTACTGTACTACTGGCAAAATCTGGCTGTAGAACTAGCATAACCAGCCCTAGAAGGATCACTCCAGTGGAAACGGGATCCAGTGATGAAGAGGCTTTTATGGCATCCAAATTACCTGCTGCAGGCATAAAAGGCATAGCTGGAGCAAAAGGGGTATGGCCAGGGTTTCCTTACACCTGACCAATCACCAGCTGGTGTTTTGGCCCTTTGCAGCCATTGCTAACTGGTGTAATTTACAGATCAGGGGAGTGCAAATGTGATCAGCAAGTCACCTTTGTACCCTTTTACACAAACTTCCACTGTGTGCTCCCCAGATGTAGTGAAGGATCTGGTCCCTTTGTGTTGCTTGTGTCTGTGGATCCAAGAAACCTGGTTTGGATTTAACATTTTGTAAACATTACTTGTTCTTCCCTTATTCACGCCAACTTGGGATTTGGTTGAAGCCGAGAGATCTGTGTAAGTCCCTTTTTGGGGTAGAGCTTTTATGGTCTCAAGGTTTGTCTCACATGTGATTCCATATTTATAACTGAACAAGAAGTGCATACATTTTTTTTGCAAAATATTAAAGCATTAATTCTGAGCGCAAATATTTGCACCTCTGCTCCTAAACATTATGGTATCTGATGTTGTTAGAAGCTCAATGTTAAACAGTGGTGCCAGTG
>NW_020664419.1:41447200-41537576 GCF_002925995.2 Terrapene triunguis | reverse complement strand
GGTATCTGATGTTGTTAGAAGCTCAATGTTAAACAGTGGTGCCAGTGATGGTGAATCAATGCAAGCTTTTCTTCTTTGCTTTGCCAATGACTTCAATCCACACTTCTTTAGATATGAAAATTCTTCTATCTGACTCAAACAAATTTAAGAGCTGCCTTGCCACACCGTGTAAAAAGACTGCCCCTTCCTTCTTGTTGTCTTTCATAAATACATTGCATGAGGTAGAGCACATGTTTAACATGTTAGTAAATGGAGAAAAGGAATTATCTTTTGTCACTGCTGTTTTACTGGAAGGGTTTATGCATAATTATTCAGAACAGCAGATAAGGTTAATTATTTATTTTAGTAAATCTTCTTAATCCAGACTTCTATGAGTAAATTATTCTCCACTGAGATAGAATTAGAATAATCAGATCAAGACTATGCAGTAACAGTCAATGTCACAGTTTAAGGATAACTTCACCTGTATTTCCCTCCCACCACACACATACACGCCATGTACTTCTCCAGGAGTGCCCAGTCAGGTCACCTGTCTGAGTAGGTACCCTTGTCTGACTCCCTTCTGACCAGGGTTTTAAGGCTGCATAGCCCCCCTGCCTTACACTGACTGTGATACCCCAATGATCCAGTCTGCCAAACAGCCTGTGCCCGTGCCATGGTTTCTCTCCAAGGGCTATGAACAGTGCATTGAAAGTAGGTAAAACAGGCCACACACCTATCTCAGTAGAACACTTATTCTTAAGGTAAAAGCATCACAGAGAAAACATAACAATAAAAGTTCCTACCTGCTTACTAAAAGCTTACCAGATGTCATCCCTCAGTCTTATGGGATCTTAGTAAGCCCAAGACTTTCACTGTGGTTGTGGCTCCCTTTGGACAGAAGGTTCTGTGCTTTTTCTGAATCAAAGGAAGTCTTCATGGCAGTTAAAAGTCAGCCTTTTTATACCAAAAGCCCTTTCTTTGTCTCTCGGTCTCTGGAAAACCCAACCTGACCCAGTATATTCAAGCCTCCCCAAGGAGTGGTACCTCTCTGGAGGGATGTACAGTTTTAGTGAAGAGCCTTAATCACCCCCCCCACACACACACACACCGGTTTTTTTTTTATTTGTTTTTGGTTTTTTAGTTCCGGGAGGATCTGTGGGAAATCTCCCCATCCTTCTCCCCGGTGCTGCATACAGTCCCTGGCCCACAGTGATTCATAAACTTAATACACTATGGTCTCCAAAGATACTGCTGGTTGCAATATCTGTCATAGTCACAAATAGGACTGGACAAACAGGAACAAGCTGTGTATGAATGTTGCCAAAAAGAACCCAAACATTCTAGGGCCTGATTCTGCTGTAAATCAGGAGTAACTCCTCTGAAGTCAAAGGAGTTACACTGGTGTAAAATTGGTGTGGGAGGAGAATCCTGCTCCCTGAGTTCAATGTCAGCCATACCAAGAACAGGAAGAGGAAGTCGTCATAACTGGAGATCACAGAAGTCTGGGCATAATGTTGTTTAGACCAGTCCCCCAGCCAAATTACAGCCTGGGAAATTTCATTTTGATTACTCTCCAGTTTTGCTACAGCAGCTGTTTGTGTGTTTGTATTACATAGATTGTATGCTCATTGGGGACAGAGATTGTGTCTTCCTTTGTGTTTGAAGAAAATCTAGTACAAGCTAGATGCTAAGCACAATCTAAATAAATAATGATAATGAATAATCGTTATCAACTGTCTTTTGTAGGTACAGTCAATAGAAAGAAAGCCTCACCAGCCCAGGAACCAGGGAAGCAGCAGGCAGAATTCTACCTCCCTGAGGTCTAAGGGTCATAGATGCGTGTAACTCTACTTCACTACCTGGACCCATCTGCTGGCCAGTATTTAAGAGGGACAGCCATGGCACAAATACACCACCTGGAACATGGGAAGGGGATGGGAGTACAGGGACTGGAATTTTACTCAGGGCCGGCTCTAGGCACCAGCAAAGCAAGCAGTTGCTTGGGGCGGCAGATTTCCAAAGGGCGCAAGAATCCAGCATGGGAGTTAAGAACCAACAGGGGCCCCTGGGAGCTGTAGTTCCTTGGTTAGCTCCCTGCCTATAGAGCCAGCCCTGGAGCAGGGAAAGAACTACATTTCCCAGCATTCCCTTGGCCACTAGCAACAGGAAGGGGTGTGGGAAAGGAGTATGGAACTGAAATCTTCAGCTTGTTGTGAATGGTAGGAACAGAGCCAGCTCTAGGTTTTTTGCCGCCCCCCCCCCCCCCCCGGCCGCCCCCGCTCTGGCCCCCACCTGCACCCCCTGCCACCCCAGCTCTGGCCCCCCCCCACACCCCCTGCTCCCCCAGCCCTGGGCTCTTCCCCCCCACCTGCACCCCCTGCCGCCCCAGCCCTGGGCTCTTTCCCCCCACCCGCACCTCCTGCCGCCCCAGCCCTGGGCTCTCCCCCAAAGAAGGAATTGGGGGGACTAAATGGACGGTGCACCTCTCTATCTGAAGCCTAGCAAGGGAGGTATGTGGATCCCACTAGAATTTAAAATGAAAAGTAAGGGAGGGGAGGCTCTGAACCTGAGCAGCTTTAGATACAGTACCAGGCACTTAGGAGGATTTCCACTTCTGAGCCATGGAAGCAGAAATTGACTTTTCCTCTCCAGATATAGCTAATATTCAGAAAGGGAATCTAGCACCTGCCTTCCAGATCTGAACACCCTCAAAATTCAGGAGTGCTCATGCTCAATTTGGGCAGCTGTTACTTCATTTCCCTCAAATCAAATATACTGATCCACTGTAACTTGCTGTAGAAAAAGTAGAATAAATTGAGCAAGAAATGCTTCCCAGTGGTTATTAGGACTGGAATTGCTATTTTCAACAGCCATTGCTTTTTTTCTTTTTTTTTAATTTTAGTTTTATTTGTTTAAAAGAAAGACCATGATAGTGCATTCCCCATAGAAACAAAGAATGGAACAAAAGAATAATAAAGGCACCTCAACTTTTCCTCATTTATGTAGGACAGTCTTATAATGTGCATCCAGATATCCTCCAGTCACACAAGCTGAAAATTGTTCCACTTTACTGCAGTTCTGTAACCATATGGGAACCAATCCTGTCTGTGTTCTGTGCACATCCAAAATTCCTACTGAATGACCCGCCCTGGGAGCGAGTTACCAGTGACCCAGGGCTGGGGCAGCAGGAGGGTGCAGTTGGGAGTGGGAGAGCCCAGGGCTGGGGTGGGGGGCAGCCAAAAAATGTTTTGCTTGGGGCAGCAAAAAACCTAGAGCCGGCCCTGATTTTACCTTATGTGGGTTTGCCCGAGTTGAGGAGTGGTGGATGGAAAGCCCTCCCTGTTCTGAACACACACGGGCCAGACAGAATCTGGCCTAATAACAATAATAATGGGTCTGACAGTTAGATCTCCACCAGCTCCTTTGTATGGGATCCTTAGGGATGAAAAGTTTATATCATCTAAGATAGTTACTCTGATGGAACAATAATGGAACATGTTTGCCTTATTCTCTCTGCCTTTGAGACGTGATATGTCTTCTTACAATATTAGTGGGTATGTAGTCCTACAATACTAATCCATGCCATTCTGTTCATCAGGCTCTTTGTTAGAGCACTGGATATGCTGACAAATCATTTTGGGAAAGAAGTGGCTATTACCACTGAAAAGGGCCCCTGGTCTGGGAGTGTAAAATTTGAGACACCAGCAAGAAAAGGCTGAATTGAAATGAATGACTAACCTACCTGAAGCTGCTGTAGAATGTTCCAGGAAAAGGTGCCAGGGAAATTTGTTTCCAAGCATTATGACTGAGAAAGAGTTAGGCCTGATCTACACAAAAAAGTTAGGTCAACCCAGCTACAAGCTTCCAAAGCTTCTCTCTCTCACCAACAGAAGTTGGTCCAGTAAAAGATATTACCTCACCCACCTTGTCTCTCTAATATCCTAGAGCCAAATGGCTACAACTCTCCAAAGATGACTCGTTGATGAATGAGACAAAGGAATTAAAGACCAGTCAAAGATATGAAAGCTGAAATTACCATATTAAAGCAAGTTGTCCCAGAGCGTGACAAAATAATTTATAATGGTATCAGTTGACAGGCAACCCCAGAGAAGAGGGTGTGCTAGCTGCAGGCATGCTGGCAGAGACAGTACTTGTGCACATTTTTTCAGATGTGGCAGTAAAGAATACTACCAGTCAGGATTTTGGGCAGGAAAATCACAAGAGAGGAGAAACAAAGTTGGTTTGTCTCTTGCATCTGATTTACCAGGAGTCTCCTATATTTGCCATGTAACTCCCAAGCAGCAAACTGGAATAACTAATTTAGTTGGGAAGAGGTATGATGTGGTGTTTCCTCAATAAGGACATGAGGGCACAGGTGTGCACGGTTTCAAAGAAGTAAGTGGAAGATAGTCTCCCAAGAACATGCCTTAGAAAGCTTGATGAGCTACTGGCAATAGATCTTAAAGCTGCCAATGGAACTCAATCCCCTACCAAGGGTGGAGTGAAGACCCATTCCAATTAAGCACAGGTGATAACATCTTGACTGTTTGCTGGTCAGTCCATGCAAATCAGAGAACTTGGTCATTGGCTACAATGTTAGTGAGGAGATAGTCAAATACTAGTGCTGCAATTCACCTGATGAGGCACCAGCACCTAGCCTCATTAACAATATGAAATGTGTATTTCCTCATGTTGGCATAGCAAAAGTAGAAGCTCTTGTGAACACCAAAACCAACAATTCAGACAACTTGTGCATGCTTAAAATAGGGAGAAGGGATGGCAATTATCCCCAAAGAAAAACCCGCAATTGTAACATTATGAGCTTATGAACTTGTGGACAACTGCTAATAAATCAAACGGATGGACTATATGTTATATTTTGTTAATGGAAATGTCCCAACACTTCTCGTACAAGAGGGGAGTGTAGAAATGCTTTCAGTCATTGTTCAGACGTACAGAAGAACGAATTATGAGCAACTAAAAAAGTAACTACGAGACAAATATTACTTGTAATTAGAATGGATAAATGGAGCGAATAATAAATTAGCTGAAGTGGCGATTACAGAAAGTTAAATGTTTGATGTGAAATCTAAGTAGTTTAATTCCAGTTGTTAATTATTTCAAGTGCCTTTTGCAACATGCTGAGTCTAGTGAAAAAGTATGAATCATTGTCTGGCTTCAGGTTTCAGAGTGGTAGCCGTATTAGTCTGTATCAGCAAAAACAACGAGGAGTACTTGTGGCACCTTAGAGACTAACAAATTTATTTGGGCATAAGCTTTCGTGGGCTAAAACCCACTTCATCAGATGCATAGAGTGAAAAATACAGTAAGCAGTATATGTATTACAGCACACGAAAAGATGGCTTTAGCGTGAACTAAAAAGGAGCATACGCCAACAATTGGTGACGTGTCTATTATCCCATATAATTTTGTACTAACGTGGCCTTCTAGCATTATTAATTTAGGAGTTTTTAACTCACCATGGCTAAGACCTCCGATTTTTTCTTTGTATAGCATAATCTAACCTCCTTCCATAAGTGTCTTTAAATCTGATTTTCAAAGGAGTTGGTTATTACTCATTTCCCTAAAAGGCTGAGTTGTCTTGCCAGAAATAATAATTCTGCTACTTTGAGCATAGCAATTTTTTAATATGAGTTATCATCTTAAAACAAATCATGCTGCAGCAATGTTTTATGAGAAGCTTTGATTCAAATATTCTCTCTCTGTGTTTTGGGAATTTGCCACTCTGGTTTGAATCTTAGTAAATACAAGCAACAACAATTCAGCATTTAGGAGGCCAGAGTCTTTTTTTGAATACCGTGATTCACTGGGCAATTATTGAAGATGTGCTGAGGGAATGGCTTAGACATTTCTGACCAATTCCTTTGTGTTTCCTTTTATTTTCATGATACATTTGCTCAAATACTATTGACCACATCATGGATGCCATGTTTATGTACATAGCTACACTAGATCAGGGGACTCTTGAGCTGTGAACGCCCTGGAAAACCTTAGAAGCCAGTTATAGAATTTTGATTGTGGGGCTGGCAAACCAGATGCCAGTTCTTGCCAAGGACCCTATGTCTCAACTGAACACTGACAAATACATTGCTGGAATTAGTCTGGCTCACATGTATGTTAGTATTGTTAAAATAGAGGTTACATTTATAAGAATGTGTTTAGCATTTAGACTTTATGAAAGGCTTGTAGGATGCTGCATGTAGTAATCTCACTTATAACACCTGTACGCCGTGTTATAAAGTAATATTAAGTGTTTGCATTCTAATCCTCTGTATTTGTGTAAGTCATCAAACAGGAAGGAAACATTAATTAATGTAAAATGCTGGCTTTCTACAGAAGGTGTTAGGTCTGGCCTACCAAGAAGGCCCATTGAAACCAAATGAGCCATTGTGAAACATCAAAGAACAAAAACGTTGTTAATTGCATTCCTCCCCCCACACATGCACCATAAAGAGGAGACGTGCTTGTGAACTCGTCCCATCACCGTGAACTCTGTGAAGAAGGGAATAAAAATCCCTAACAGGAAGAAACTGTATCTCTGTGCTACTTGGACTTTGGGACAGCAAGATTTCTAAGCATAAAGCAGGGATCCCCAGCTGCTTAGCTCAGGTTAGCTCTAAAGGACATAGAACAGTGGCTCTCAAACTTTTTTACTGGTGACCCCTTTCACATAGCATGTCTCTGAGTGCGACCCCTTCCCCGTTATAAATTAAAAACTTTTTTTTATATATTTAACACCATTATAAATGCTGGAGGCAAAGCAGGGTTTGGGATGGAGGTTGACAGCTCGTGACCCCCATGTAATAACCTTGCGACCCCCTGAGGGTCCCGACCCCCAGTTTGAGAACCCCTGACATAGAAGCTACTGTAATATGCAAGCTTTATATCATCTTTTGGAATTTAAGACACTACTTATTTGTGTGTATGTTTACCTGCTTTACCTTGTAAAAAACCATTATTTCTTTTTCTTAGTTAATAAATCTTTAGATAATTTATTATAGAATTGGCTACAAGCATTGTCTTTAGTGTAAGATCTAAAGTGCAGTTGACCTGGGGTAAGTGACTAGTCCTTTGGGATTGGAGGTAACTTGAGTATTGTGATTTTTTTTGGTGTAAGGGACCATCTATCACAAAGGCAAATTTGCTTAGGTGGCAAGATATACCTGAGCACCGAAAGGGACTGTCTCTGATTCCATGGTTAGGCTGTTATAGTGCCTGAGGAGTTTACACTTGGTTGGTGAAATCTAAGTATAGAACTCTCAACCAGTTTGGGGTTTGTGCCCTGCTCCTTTAACAGTCTGCCATGAGGTTGGTACTCATTCTCCTGAGCCACTCCAGACAGCTTGACACTGGTTACACCACAAAACCACAGAGCTCCATGAGGATATGCGCTCTGCTTCCTACATTCTACAACTTCTTGCTCTCAGGATGGTAACTTATGCCAGATGCAATCTGCAGGAGTCACTGCCACTCTTGGATTGTGTTAACCTGCATTAATGGGATGCTGGGGCTGCATTAGTGTAGGAGTCACATCTAAACCATTAGTACTTTAAAAAACATTACATAGAAGAGGACAAGTCACCTGTTCACCTAACTGAAATAAAGGGGAGTTAAGCACTTCACCTGCTTAGGTGCCAACAGATGGCGATCTAAAATATCTCTGAAAACCTAGCTCTGAGAGTGTAAACTTCTCTGGGCAGAAACTGTGCTTTTTATTTATGTGTAAAGTGCTATGCACACTTGTATCACCATAGAAATAATAATCAATAATTGAAAAATACTATCTCGATATTGTAATAGAAACCACCAGATGGCAGTATCATAGTTATCTTGTTTCGTTATCATAGTTAACTTATTTCCTTGCAAAGAAAACGTATTTAAATGATACAGTCATAGCATTATCCTTATCTTGAAAATTAGTTTTTAAGAACTAGTATTTCCTGGTGCCTGTGTCCTTTTTATAGCCTGCCAGTTATGCAAAGTTAGTTGAAGATAGATAGAAGGAAGTTTCATTGAAACTAGTTGTGTAACTATATGAAGAGCTATGGCTTCTGCAAGATATCTTTCATGTCCCTAATTATCATGGGTTCAATAGGGGGAGGTTCTAAGAGCACTGTGAAGAGTGCTGAATGCTTTTAATTGCCACTGACTTCAATGGCCTTCAACACGTAGCAAGATCCAACCACAACTGTGTCAAATAAAAACATGGTAATTCAGAATTCTATGTAACATATTTTGGGCCCAATCATGCTATATGTTCAGTATATCTCAGATGTGTAAATGCCCAGTTCTGTAAGGTGCTGAGAGCCCTCAACTATCACTGAAGTTAAGTGAGTTATGAGTGCACAGAGCATCGCAGGAGCTGCTCAGTACTCACAGGAGCAGACCCTAAAACCAGCCAGTCCCCCAACAAGCACCCTGAATTTAGACCTCACCTGTTTGTCAGTATCCCTTTAATAAAAGTCTTCTGGGATACAGGATGTGCCTATTAATATGCTTTTTAAAAACATCTGTGTAATGTTTTCTTACAAATTATCAATGCAAAACAACTAACCTTATTAAGGAAAAGATAGCATCATCCCATACAGGCCCCTAAACATCAAAAACACATCCCCAGTGTGCACCCTGTGAAAAATAAAAACCAAACTGTACAATGGGTACAAAGGAAATAAGCATAAGAGAAAGAGGCCACAACAAGCCTCAGGGCCTGGAAAGACTCTCAGTCACTACAATGGGCTTTGCCCAAGGTCTGTAAAAGGCTTGTGGCCACCGTGCTATTAGCCTCTCCCGAGAGGACGGGCATGGCAGTGCCATTAGTGAACCCAGGCGAGGGGAATGCAGGCTGCACCCTCCCCAAGACAGGCACAGTTTAGGCTTAAATTTGTGAACAAATAATGATATCTCAAGGAGCAATTTCTTATTTGAAATGTCAAATTAAAAAAACTCCAATAGGTTCAATATAAAAGTAAACACCAGTCATATCCTCGCCAGAAGACACACATGGAGCTTTCCTGACAAATATCAAAAGTGAAACAAATATAACCCTTAAACTAGCCATGTTATCTTCTAGAGCTCATTTAGGAACTATCTCCAAATACACTCTAGCAGAAACAGATTAGGATTCCAACTGCATCTGATTAGTCCTGCCTTTAATAACACTTGCTAAAACTTGCTTGTGATCCATATCATAGGCAATCAAAATGTCCCCATCTATTTTCCCTGCATTTACTAGTAAATAAGAGAGAGAACTCTGCATGGTGATCTAAAATGTCTTCCTTTCATAGCAAGATCCAATATCGAGCATCTTCAGGCAAGCTGGATAAGACCTGAAGCTTTATTGGGTTTTTTGTTTGTTTTTTTGGGCGGGGGGTTGCCATAGAACAAGTTGTCACAACACTCAAGTAATTTCTAACTCCAGTCTTGATCATTGGAGATAACAAAGGTTATTAGGAATATTCCCCTTGAGACTTAATCTGATTCAGGGGGTTATAAACTTCCACCTGCTGATTTGTGGCTAGTTGTTTTCCTCTTATTAAGTGGACAAAGGGTAGCAAATGGAACTGGCTGAGGAACGGAAGCAGCAGGTCTGGTACATGCCCTCTTGTGCTGAGGAGCCATGGAAGCCCCTCCATGTGAGGGAAGATTGAAAAATTGGGTTTGTTTAGTCTGGAGAAGAGAAGACTGAGGGGGGACATAATAACAGTTTTCAAGTACGTAAAATGTTGTTAGAAGGAGAAGGGAGAAAAATTGTTCTCCTTAACCTTTGAGGACAGGACAAGAAGCAATGGGCTTAAACTGCAGCAAGGGCAGTTGAGGTTAGACATTAGGAAAAACTTCCTAACAGTCAGGATGGTTAAGCACTGAAATAAGCCTAGGGAGGTGTAGAATCTCCATCACTGGAAATTTTTAAGAGCAGGTTAGACAAGCACCTATCAGGGATGATCTAGATAATGCTTAGTCCTGCCATGAGTGCAGGGGACGGACTGGATGACCTCTTGAGGTCCCTTCCAGTTCTGAGATTCTGTGTGGTGATGAGTATCAGGGGGTAGCTGTGTTAGTCTGTATCTACAAAAACAACAAGGAGTCTGGTGGCACCTTAAAGACTAACAGATTTATTTGGGCATAAGCTTTCGTGAGTAAAAACCTCACTTCTTCGGATGCATAGGTTTTTACTCATGAAAGCTTATGCCCAAATAAATCTGTTAGTCTTTAAGGTGCCACCAGACTCCTTGTTGTTTGTGTGGTGATGGGGTATGTTGGGGGCAGGATGTGGCTGAAGATGGGAGGCAGACCCTCTTTGTGGCATGCTCACCTTGGGACTCAGCATATTTCCAAGCTGAAATCTACATGGGAGTTAATGCAACTAGCCCATGTGATATGAGAACACTTTAGAATCTTTTGGGATGAACAATGTTAAATATTTATTATTAAAATATTAACAATACATTCTTTCAAGGGGTAACATTTTCAGACGTGCGTAAGTAACTTCGGGCTAGATACACAAAGGAACTTAAGTGCCCAACTACCATTAAATCCAACATTTAGCCACCACTGAGATCTTCAGACCTCGAGTTGTGAATTTTTTTCAGCCAATACTAAATGTGCCAAAAATGCATTTTGGGGACCCGCAAACGATTTACAATTTTGGGTCTAATTTGGCAAATAGTTTTGGTTTTAAAAAAATGAAAAACCAATTCAGAAATGTTGAGACTTTTCAGTCAACCCAAATGCAATTTCTTTGTTTGTTTGTTTTTTTGATTCAGTGAGAAAAACAAAACAAAAAAATAGTTTCAGTTAAGAATCATTTTGGTTTTTTGGGTTTTGTTTTTTCTTTTGGTTTGGCCGCTGAACTGAAAAATCAAATATTAACTCAAAATCCCTGCTCAAGCTGCCAGCTAGGTTTCTGTCAGTGGGCACTTGCAAAGCACCTAAATCTTGGTGATGCAAAGTGTTTGGCACCCTGGTTTATGCCTATGCCCTGGCAGGATTCACAAACTAGTAGGAGTAGAGAGGTTATTTTACCTGTGTATTTGGTATTGGTGCAACTGCTGCTGGAACACTATGTCCAGTTCTGGTGCCCACAATTCAAGAAGGAAGTTGATAAGAACAGAAATTGGAGAGGGTTCAGAGAAGAGTCACGAGAATGATTACAGAATTAGAAAACATGCCTTACAGTGATAGACTCAGGGGCTCAGATCCACAAAGGTATTTAGGCTCCTAATGTCTATTGATTTCAAATTAATGGAAGTTAGGAGCCTAAATAACTTTGTGCATCCAGGCCACAGTCTGTGCCTTAGATCCCCATCTGTAAAACGGGGATAATAGCACTTCCCTACCTCACAGAGGTGTTGTGAGGATAAATACATTACACATTTTGAGATGCTTGATACTAGGTAATGGAGGCCAGATGAGTACATAAGAAAGAAATGACAAAACATTGTTATGGAGTCGACACTTGGTAAGAAGTCAGAGGTGGAGTTGGTTTGAGAGGGTAGTTCCAGCCTTTACAAGATCATTTAAATCTTCTGTCTAATAAACAAAAATCCTTCTGTATTAGAAGCATGCATAGGTGCCGACTCCATGGGCTGGAGCATCCACAGAAAAAAAATTAGTGGGTGCTTAGCACCCACCAGCAGCCAGTTCCCTGTCCCTCCCCCCTAATGCCTCCCACTCACCAAGCAACTCATCCCCCACCCTCCCAGTGCCTCCTGCCAGCTGTGATCAGCTGTTCCGCAGTGTGCAGGAGGCACTGGGGGAGAGGGAGGAGTTGTGACAGGGGTGCTCAGGGGAGGGGGTGGAACTGGCCAGGAAAAGGCAGGTGGGGGAGGAGCAGGGTGGGAAGAGCGGGGTGGGGTTGGGGATTTGGGGGAAGGGTGGAGGGGGGGTGGGGCCTGGGGCTGAGTGGGGGTTGAGCACCTCTGGGGAAAGGCGGAAGCCAGCATCTGTGGAAACATGCTATTAATAATCAAAAGTCCCTTGCCAGCAGCATTTTAAAACTGCCATCTTGCTAGCTTTTAATTGGAGAATGTATGTGGTCTGTGCTGTTCATCTCTAATTCTCCCAGTTCTGACTTATTTATTGTTTCCTTTTCTTTCTTTTTCTTTTTACTGTAGACAATTAAATTGATGGTATTGGTGAAAAAGCTGAGTGTTACAAAAACATAAATTTTAACATGGAATTTTGCTTCAAGGCTACTGGCATGTTAGTTCAAAGTCCAAACACCTTAACATAACAGACATAAAAAAGTGAAAACATAAAATTGCATTTCAAGATTAGTAACCAATGCTCTGGCTTTAATATTATTTAGAAAGAGTTAAATATTTTCCATAATCCTGTTTGACTTGAACGAGTTCCCAAACACAAAGTTAAACAATAAACTCTTCTGAGTCCCAGAGAGCTTGTTAAGCCTAGCTCTCTAATGACTATTATGCTGCAATGTTTTTGACTGCATGACAGACTAGCACAAGTGATATGTTAACAAACAGAACTAGGGCGATTTGAAACTATTTTAATGTGAAAAAATATATTGCTATTAGTATGTTAAGGGAACAAATGCTTCCTGAATGCAGACTACATAATATGAGTGTGGTCTTGCCTAACTGAAATCAATGGGAGTTTAATATTGACTTCACTCACAGTAGAATTAAATCCATTATCAGCGCATGTCTAATTAAATTACGCACGTTATTAAAAGGAAAAGTTTCCTATAAAGATTCCTATGACTAGTTTATAGCCTAAACCTGCCTTATGAAGGAAAGCTTTTGGCAAATACAGTATTGTACAGTTACATCTGTGCAGAATCAATAATTTGTTTTAAAAGTTAATCCAAACAGTGTAGACAATTAAAAGATAATGAGCCAAATCCAGCCATACACTTCATTGGTTCATCGCTGAATATATCCCATTATCTTTTAAATTGCATCAAAATAGGTAATGCAGAGAACACACTCCAAATTACATTTGGGAAGTACGTAGTATTTATGAGATAAAGTAAAAAAAGCTAATAACCTTCTTCAGAGTTGTGCTCTTCTGACATGCACGAATGTGTTGAAATATATTTTATATACAGATTAGTATCTAAAGGGCCAGATTTTCCAGACCAGCAAGGAACTTTTTGGTGCAAGACTGTAAAGGTGAAAAAAGTCTGTGAAACTTGTTTACAGTTCCCCAAAACTGGAGATGCAAGGCAAGTCCTCGGCATAAATTTGAGCAGCCCAAAGGCTGCTTCAATCTACGCTGGTTGCCAACAGCCTTCAGGGGCCACCTTGACAGAGGGATTGCTTGGATATAAGGCCCGGATCATGCAAAAACGTATGCACGTGCTTAGATTTACTACAAGCAGGGCCGGCTCCAGGCACCAGGCAACCAAGCTGGTGCTTGGGGCGGCACCTGGAGGGGGGCGGCGCGGCGCTCCGGCCGCCGGGGAGAGCGGGGCCACAGCCGGGCTCGCCGCCCTCCCCCCGGCGCTCTGGCCGCCCTCCCTCCCCCGCGCCCTCCCCCCGGCCGCCGGGGGGAGAGCGGCGAGCCCCTCCCGGGGCTCGCCACCCTGCGCTCTGGCCGCCGGGGGGAGAGCCAAGCCCCAGCCGGGGCCCGGCTGCCAGGCGGTGCGCGGCGCTCCCCCCGGGGCTCCGGCTGCCCCCCCCCCCGTGGGGGGCGGGGGGCGGCCGGAGGCTTTTTTGCCTGGGACGGCAAAAAAGCCAGAGCCGGCCCTGACTACAAGTAGTGCCATACCTTTTCTCTATCATCTAGTCTAGTGGGTAGGGTACTTACACAGGATGTGGGAGACCCATGATTCAAGTCCCACTCCCCACCCCCTTAGGTGAGTGCCCTAAACACTAGGCTACAGAGTCATTCTAATGCTTGCACTCTCCCAACTAATATTTAATTATTCAGTTATTTAATTAAAATGGAACAACTTCATAGGAGAAAGTCACGCACTAACCTGTGAGGTGGTAGATGCAGTTCAAATCCCTTCTCCCTGTTAGGAGATAGGGGATTTGAACAGGGGGTCTTCCCCTAATCTGGGTGAGTTCCCTTCCCACAAAGTTATAAGGGAAATCCCCTATTTTTGGTCCCCTGCTCCTCCACCCCCCAGATGTTTTATGTGAACTTGTCTGAGGAGCTGAATCCAGTAGTTTTGAGCATACCTACCAGTTTAGGACCCCACACGTGACTTAGGCAGCTGAAGGCCTATCTTTCCTGGTTTGTGAATCATTCTGGGGCTTTGGTGGGAGATAGGCATCCAGACACCTCACAGGAGACAGCAGTGTGCATGCTCCGGTGGGAGATAAGCACCCAGGTGCCTAGAGTGAGACTGCAGCACGCATGCCCAGAGGCAAAATCGTAGGCACCGAGTGAGTTTAGGCACCTAATAGGGTTGCCAATTTTGATTGGCTGTATTCCTGTAGGTTTCATCACATGACATAATCTTTAATTGAAGATTAATCTTTAATTCCTGGAGACTCTAGGACAATCCTGGAAGGTTGGCAACTCTATGCCTACAAGGTTCAGTGGCAGCCATGCAGTTTTCTGGATTGCAGTGTTGCCCCAAAACAGGACTTAGGGACCTAAGAACTTTGTGGATTGCACCCAAAGTGCTACCAAATGCAAAGAGTAAACAAACGGAAAAAGAAAGCTGTTTATTTAATATCTGTAAGTTATACTCCTTCTAGGTGTTGCTTGCAGCAATAGTAATGTAAGCAGTAGTATGCTAAAATATTGTCAGAAAAAGGAGAATTTTTAAGTTGATGGTGTCTTTTTAAATGTAGAGTGAGTGTGGTGCAGGCTCGTGTTTGGCAAGTGACACAATGTGGAACTGCGTAGTCAAGCATAGGGTGCAGTACAGCCACAGGGCCCAGTCCTGCAAACACTTACACATATGACCTGCTTTAGCAAAGTACTTATGCCTAACTTAAGCACATAAGACGTTCCAATGAAGATAGCGCCCCTTAACATTAGGCATGTACTTATGTATCTTGATGGATCAGGGCTTCAAATAGTCCCATTAGTGCCAATGGGACTGCTCATGTGTGCAAAGAGATTCAAAAGCGTGTTTGCACAGAACCTGCCTTACCATGTGCAACAAATGGGTGCATGTGTAACTGAGAACACAATCTGCCCCAAAGCTTTCAAATAGATAGATTTGCTATTTCCAGCCTGGGCAATGATCTTTATGCAGGCTATGAACTCTGTAAACAGGCACAGCAAACTTTAAAAAAAAATGCTGTTGCCTGAACCTTATGTATCAGACTAGAAAAGGCTCATGGACAATTTTGGAATAGTTGTCTTAAAGATAATCCCACAAAATAGGAAAGATCTTAATCAGAAAGACTTTAGCACATAGCTCCATACAATCTGTTCTGTAGTGAAAATAGATACAAAAAAAATCCAATGAAAAAAGGATGGCACTGAAAAAATGTCAAGGAATCAGGGTGGATAAAAATCAATTTTTTTTTTAAATTTAAAAAATCGGATTTTTTTTAATTTAAACCGGATTTTTTTGATAAAATGCTTTTTGAGGAAAAAACCTATCTAAAGATAGTTTTAATTAAGATACGTTATAGCGCAAAGATATCTCATCATGGAATAGGGATTATAAATTCTAATTCTATAGTATCAGACAATATATTCATGTAATGTTTAAGAAAAGTTTTGTAAATGAGTTCCAATAGTCCATGGATTAGGGACCCAATCTTATGGGGTTTCACAGGCTTCAGTATAGATTATTTAGGTTAATCATTCTATCTACCCAATGGGACTCAATGCTCAGTCTAGAAGATATCATCAGAGATGCTTAGTTTTGAAGTTCTCAAACTGTGGATTTGTGTTTCCAGAGGTAACATGCTTGTTAACAGCAAAAATGTTTTTAAATAAATAATATATAGAGGTGAGAAATAACAGACCTCAACTCTATTGTCCCTCTGCAAATTTGTGTACACAGAGTCAATCCCTTACCACTCTCTAAAAGTGCAAAGATTCAATAAGTTCAATGTATAGAAGATTGTTGGGGGTGGAATAGATCTGGACAAGGAGAAGAAGTCTGGAGATAAATGTGAGAAGTGAGGGACATATGCTTGTTTTGTTAAAATATTATATGTTCGCTGTTGAAGAAAAAAATCCAGAATACTTAACGTTGTTGTTTTAGTTAAATAAAACAATTTAAATGTCTGTCTGGTGATGTTCTCCTCCTCCTACAGCATGGCAAGAAAATCCTCCAAATATTAATGATTAACCTGTTGAATTGGAGATAGTTCACCTCCCAACGACTTCATAAATACCTGCTTCAGTTACCTTTGGCAAATGAAATAACCAAACAATCTTTCATTTTCTGATATAGTTATAAAACTAATCTGAAAAGTTTTCAAAATAAATCACTGTTTAAAAATGTATAGTGTGTACCTTCTAAAAATGAAACCTACATCTATCTCTGAGATGTGAAGAATATGTACTAAGGTTATAACAATCAACAAGAATGCACTTTTATGTAGAAAACCATGATTAAATTGACTAGTGATTTAAATCATGATTTATACAGGGTAAAACTTTATACAGGGTAAAATGGATTTATTTGGGGTTTGGACCCCACTGGGAGTTGGGCATCTGAGTGTTAAAGACAGGAACACTTCTTAAGTTGCTTTCAGTTAAGTCTGCAGTTTTGGGGCACGTGGTTCAGATCCTGGGTCTGTGTTGGAGCAGACTGGCCTGTCTGGCTCAACAGGAGAGGGTGCTGGAGTCCCAAGCTGGCAGGGAAAGCAGGGGTAGAAGTAGTCTTGGCACATCAGTTGGCAGCCCCAAGGGGGTTTCTGTGATCTAACCCGTCACACAGGCCCTCTGTCTGCAGGAGATATAGTATGATATATTTTTATACAAATGTTCATAGCTAATTTCTAATATTGAATGTAAGAATACGAAGTTAGGCAAGAAAAGCACTTAGGGCCCAATTTTGTCAGCTGTGTTTATGTTAAGTAATACTGTATTCTATGAGTACTACTTGGAAAGAATAAGGGTGGCTGAATTGGGCCCTTATGTGTCACAGATACAGCAGTAGTAACTCAGAAATACATATTTTTGCATTTTCATTCTCCATCTTTGATCCTGGAAAGATCAGCTTGAAAACTCATATCTTGTGAGTCATTTGTCTAATCATAAAATCCTGTTCTTTGATCAGTGCTTGTGCTTATTCATCCTACCTTTATCTTCAAGCAAGTACAGGTGGAAAGCATATAGCCAGGACTCTCTGACAGTACAATTTGTACATTCCACCAGACAGCAAGTGTGAAAAATCGGGACGGGGATGGGGGGTAATAGGAACCTATATAAGAAAAAGACCCCAAAATCGGGACTGTCCCTATAAAATCAGGACACCTGGTCACCCTAATTCCACTTCTTTTATTTGAATAGATTGCACCAGCTATAGAACTGTTTTTCAGCTGGGGCCAGCTTCCAAAATGCTCCACACCATTGTATCTACGCAAGCCTTCTTTACAAAGTGAAGCTGTGGACAAATGGCAAAAGTGAAATCATGAGAAGAACTTGAAATAAATGGGAATCAAGCTGAGGTCCTGCTTATCTACTTTTTTCTTCTGAAAGAGGTTTAAACCTCCAGTTAAGGTGTTTATAAATCATCTCTCTGATTTTAGGATCAATACGTATCTGGGAACTGTTGATATCCTACTGTTCTGCAGCTTGTGTCTCATACTGCTAACCTAAAATAACATGGCATCAGCAGGGTAAAAAATGGAAAGGAAACATCTGTTTCTCCTTTTTATGCTGGGTGACAATCCATTTGTTAACTTTAGAATAGCACTGACTATAACATTAATAACAGTTCTGGTGCTGGCTATTATTCAGCCAAAGCAGGTGCATCGGGAACTAGAGAGCAGATAAAGAACATAGGACTTGCTTTCTTACATGTGGGTGATCATTAGATTGAATCTTTTTTCTTTACCTTTTCCTTTTAAAAATAATAAGGATCTATCCAAGTCTGATGTAGCTGTTTATATTTCTGCCCTATTAGTGCTGGATGATGACTGGTTCTGCATGGGAGCACAAGTGGAATTGGGCGGGGGGGAAAGAGAGCCTTCCATACTGGTTGGCAGAGGGGTGCACATACTTTACCTCCACAAAGGAGTAGAAGGCACCTAAAATCATATTTTTCACTGCCCCTGGAAGCATTGTGTCTGCCTGGGAACACCACAGAATGCCTCTGGGGACTGGTATTTATGTGTTCTACCTCCATATCCTCCTTGGAAGGCTGGTCCCTGTTCAGAGGCAATAGACTAGAGCCTTTAATCTGTATTAGTATTTTGAGCACTAATGAAGGGCCGCATCACATTTTGTTACAATATAAGGGCCTGATCCAAAGCCCATTGAAGTCAATGGAAAGATTCCAATTGACTATGAAACAAATTATATCAGGCCCTGAATCAATTAAAATTATATCTTTGTGTTGATTTTGTTTTGGGGGGCAAAGGCTGTTTTTATTTTTGTTTTGCACAGCACCATACACTTTGTCAGCATTTATCAAATAATGAGACAACAAATAAAAATAATCCTTTAGTTGTCCTGTAGCCATAGGATTGTAGGTTTTTCTTATTAAAATAAGATGAACTCCTTTATGTTATTTTTGGAAGTGCAAGATATTATAGAATGAGATTCCACAAATTAAGCAGATAAAATAAAAAGGGTAAAATTCTGGTTTGATGACACATTTGCTTTTGGCAATGAATCATTTCCCATCTAGGTTAGATGTCTCTATCACTAAAGCCAACAAGTTAGTATGAAACACAGACACACAAGCAAATTGTGAAAGTGATGATGATGCATATTAGTGGTAGGTTGGCTGGCAGCTTTTTTAAAATAACCACTGGGCTAAAGGTTATGAGGGAGTGCCTCGGCTTTGTGGGTCAGGCTGTTATTGCAGTGATTTTTGTAGACACCTAAAAGTCAAGTGTTGCAAAGCTAAAGTTCCTTTGTAAAACTGGACCTTAATCTCTCAGGGTATGCCTCCACTGCAATGTAAGCCCAGGACTAGTACAACTCAAGTGAGCAGATCGTGGGTTCATTAACACAGGGCTTGAGCATCTACAACTATTTGTAACCCCAGGTTAGGAATTGTTGAATTCTGGCTCCCAACCTGGGGCTCCAGCATTATGCAAGCCCCAATCCAACTACCCATATCTCCAGGGCTTAAATTCTCATAGAGTATTTCCTGGAGCTCCCAGTCCCCTGACCCGCTCAGGGCTCCAGGCTTCAGCTGTGGAGCCTGATGCACCCCCAGAAACCAGCTTGCAGACCCCCAGAGGGCTGAAGACCCCCAGTTGAAAACCAACAGAATCAGGCTGGAGTCAGAAAATATTTACCAGAGCTCTGCTCCAGACAGCTCCAACTGAATTTAAACCCTGTATATCTCAGACTGTCTAGCACATTCCCAAACTATAGCTGTTCTAGCTCTTTATTCATGGTGCAGTATGGGAAAACGTGACTGTCCACCACCTGACTGTCAAAAGGACAAAAAAAGTCAGCCCATGGGAGTATGGAATACTTCTGGTAGACTCCCAGAGCACAAATCCAGTGGGGCTGTGTCTACAATGCAAAGCCATAAGGCTTGAAGCCTGGATCCCAGCTTCACTCAGGCTCAGCCCCTCCACTCCTGTGGACTCCTGGGAACCCTGGGTTAGCACAATTTGTGTGTAGATGGGAAGGAGGGTTAGGCTTGAGAATGAGTTCAAACCATGGGCTTACATTACTGTGTACAGATACCCTCAGTGCCTCAGTTTCCAAACTGTAAAAATGGAGAGGATACCTACCTTACAGAAATGTTGTGAAGATAAATCCCCAATACTTTGTATCTGAGCACTTAGTATCCCTTGCGACTCACATAGGAACCTTTACTGATAGATGGCTATTTGATTATCTATATGGGATTATTTAAATCCATTTCCTAGAGGACAGATGTTCACAATACAATTCCCACCTCTGACACACCCAGTAGAGAGACTATGGACCGATTCCGTTCTCAGGACTGCCTGGTTTATGCTGTAGCTGGGGCAGCATGGCGGGGACACTGGCACTGAGTTGCTGGTAGTAACACAGGGGAGAAGTTCTGCTTTTAAATCCGATTTTTTTAAAGGCAGCATAAATAGCACATCTCTGTCTGAACACGTTTTATCTTCCAGCCTTAGAGGGACCACCTAAGAGCTGGATCCTGCAAGTCTCGCCCGATGGGCTTGCAGGATCCAGATCAATGAGTTCAGTGGGGCTCTGCAGCTGCCGCTGGGAGCCGGTGCAGGCTCAGGGGCGGTTAGGGATGAGGAAAGGGAAGGCAGTTTAGCTCTTTCCAGTGTACTCTGTGCGGTGCGTGGCACTTCGGGGGAAGTCCGGGTCCCCCGAGTATGCTTGGGGCAGTTACACAACGAGGGAGAGGCAAACAGCGGCAAAGGGGGGTGGGGTGATCGCGATGGGTGTCAGGGCTCAAAAGCTACTGGGGCTCCGCGGGGCTGGCCAGTTTGGATCCCCACCCGCCAAACCCCCCTTGTCCGTTCCCCGAGCCAATGCCACGCTTGTTGTCCCCGCTGAGTCAGGCTCGTCGCTGTTCCGCAGCCCGGCTCCGCTCAGCAGCCCGGCCCGGCGGCCCGTCCCCCGGCCGCAGCTCCGAGCCCGCCTGGGCTTAGTCCCTGGGCTACTGACCCAACTGGTTGGGGGGAGGGTCCCAGGAAACTCCCCCAGTTCACCTGGAAAGTTGGGGCGCGGGGGCCGGAGCTGTGGGGCGGGGGGCTCTCCACGTGGGCAGCGCAGCCCGGCCACCGGCCGCACCCCCGGGAGCGGGGGAAAGGCCGCTTCCTCCGCGCTCCCGGGCCCCTGCGAGGCAGGCGGTGAGTCACGGGCAGGGCAGGGCAGGTCAGGACGGGGCGGGGCAGTGGGGGGCCGAGGCCAGCCGCTGGTTTACCGCTGGGAGCTGCCACAGGAGCGGGAGAGGCGCCTAGGGAAGTGCGCAGCGCCGGCGCCTCCAGGTGCCTTGGGGAGCAGCAGGGCTGCGTCCCCCCCCCCAGCAGCGACGTTGCCTCCAGGTGGCGGGAGCGCAGCGCGGGTGTCGGGGACCCAGATACGGAGCAGCTGCCTCGGCTTCCCCGCCCGCTCAAGGTACAAACTGAGAGTGCCGGGGACCGGCCTGTCCAGCCACCCGGCGCCTGGGTCAATGCTCAGCCCCGCGTGTGGGAGGGGGATCCCCCCGACCGGCTCCTCAGTGCCCCGGGGGCGGGGAAGGGGCCAGATCCCGCAGCTTTCAGCAGGAGCGAGGACTGGACGAGGATCTGGCCCCAAACTCGTGCGAAACCGAATCGATCCCGTTGGCTGTGGCAGTGGACTGGAGCCCGCGGCTGGGGGGCGGGGAGGAGGGGTGAGTGCACTTGTAGCTGTCAGTAAGCCCGGGGTCAGCAGGGGGAGGGCTCGGTGCAGTGGGACTGGCAGCACGCTCCTGGGGCTGAGTCAGGGGGAGTTCTCCTGGCGAGCGCAAGGGGAGCGAGCTGCATGACTCCGGAGCCAGTGACTCTGCCGAGGGCAGGGGGAGGTGGTGAATGAAGGGGGGGTGTGTGTGTGTGTGCGGCGCTTACAATCATCCACTCTGGAACAACCACGATCTGACTCAGCCTGACGGCAGCGCCGGAAACCGGCCAAGTGGCGCAGTGGCCGCGTAGCCGCGAGGAGCCCCCGCACCCTTCAGCGCTGAAAGGGGATCGCCTCGCCCTGCCTGCAGGTGCAAGTGCACCTCTGCTGGTGTCCTTAGCGCCGCGCCTCCTAGGCGGCTTCTGCCCTCGCACGTTCCCAATGGGATGACCCTGCTGCTTGGGAATGTAGCGGGAGGCGTTGGTGTCCTGCTAGAAACCCCTAGAGCGGACCCCGGCTGGAATACCGCGTTGTTGGCTTTAGCAGAGACAGGTACTGTATGCATGTGGCACTGCCGTGGCGTGGGAGTCAGTTAAGGGGTTCCGATTAATTCCGACCACGGGAAACGTCAACTCCACTCTGGTGTCTTCTGCATTCGTGTTTTATTTTACAGGAATCGCTGCTTTAGCAGCTGGAAACTCCCTGGGTTTGAGGTGTAATAATAAAACCCTTTACCACCCTCATGCGTGTGAGGAGTGTCACAGAGTCTAATTTTGTCAGAATCATGTCAGTTCTTCAAAACTTTCATCAGATGATTATCTATATTCTTTTTCATTTTTAAGATATCCTAGTCAATTACTACTAGGTTAATTGTTCCAAGCTGCATTAGAAAGAAAATGCCACACTTACAAAGCACTCTCCAGAAATGTTGTAAGAATCATCACATTGTATAACACAATATTTAGGCTTGTATTTCAGTCCCTAGGAGCCAGACACCTACCATACATATGTTGCTTTTAACATGTATCTTGTGTACTATTTTTCTTGTCAACTGTACACTTTCTCTTTGTGACTGTCTATTTGGTATGATCATATGGACCATTAGCTGTGCTGTTGGGGCATAATAGGTGCAGAAATGCAAATAAAGTCAAAGGCTTTGGGTTATTCAGACAGTTTTGTCAAATTTAACTTGAAAATTCAATTTAGAAAAAAATATTTTAAATATTTGGTTATTGATAAATTCTTGCATAGTCAATCAGGCTTCTATTAAGTTAGTATACTTTTTTTAAAAAAAAAAAAAGCATTTATCTTCCAGATTATGTAATCTACAGATCTGGTGTATTTAAAATATTTCTTGCTGTTGTATTGTAAACTTTTTTATTTTAAAGATGAAATTTGTCCACAATTAGGAATAATTTACACTCTGTAATGAAACTTTAGTAGTGTGCCCATATCAACATTAAGTTAGATGGTTTATTCTTTATAAATATTTATGCATTTAGGTTAATCCTCACCCCCTAAAATGTTGAATAATATTTAAATAATACAAACACTTTAATAACTATGCAGTTCTTTGGGATTTTTTGCATTTATAATCTACAGGATTTACTTTGAGAAGCTGCAATGTATGGATGTTTTCAGTTTTCCCAATAAACCTTTGCATATTGCGGTAATTCATTTGCTTTTGATATATCTTATTCGAAATGTCCTTTTATATTGCTGGCAAGCAGAAATAGGTGGGAATCATTTTTGAGATTCGAAAGACACAAAATCATACTTAGGCAAGGTACAAAATGTCCGACTTCTCTATAAGAGATGTTTAAATATTTGCAGCTAATATTTACACTGTGTGTTATCCAATAAAGACCACAATGCTGCTGTTTTGCAAGAGTCACACATTAAAAACAAAATAACCTGAGAGAATAACTGCTCATTACCTTCCTAAACCTTCTGTAGCCATAGATAATTTGTAATACAGGTCTTTTAGTACACAATTGATAATTTGAAGAAAGGTAAATACACCAAATTAGTTATGTACAACAATCCCTTTTAAATTCACATCAAAATCTATTTCCAGAGGGTTGCAGAAGTTTTGTCTTGTCTTTTGTCTGTGTTTTTCAGAATTTATGAGCATTCCATAACACTTGTTTCTCTTGACACACAACTGCAGATGTTCTTGTTAGAGGGTTTCTTTCTTTACAAAGGTCGTTCTGAAGCCAGCCTATGGCTTACAGTTGATGGTAATGCAATGGGAAACAGAGTAATTAAGGCCTAAGCCAATTAGAAACCCAAAACTTAGCACAGGTTCATTGAGAGGTTCATGAACAAAGAATTGTTAGCAAATTTTGGCCTCTTACCTCACCAAGTCTACAAGTCCCTAACATCCTCTTTCCCACTCCCTACTGTCTCTGAGACCTGTCCTTCATTTGCAGTCTTCTGGGGGATTGCATGGTGACCTGCAACCCCCTTCTGCTGTGTCCAGTGCTGTTGGGGGGCCAAGTGGCTTTTTCTCATCCTTCTGTGATCTGCCAGGTGGCTGCTCCACATTGTTTATCTCAGAGGGGAAAGCCTCTTCTGTCTGCTGGACCCCAAATCAGAGTAAAGACATTCTGGAGATCACCCCATCCAACTGGCAGCTGTAAACACGCCTGAATCTACAGCAGCCAAGGGAACCTGATGCCTGAAAGATACCTCAGAAATCTGGGCTTCCCTAGCTTCAGTGCAGACTCCAGGGCAGTGTCCACACAAGGAATTCTGAGGTCTCTCTCAGGACCCAGCACCCCTTTGTAATAGGCACCTATCTTAACTCTACTCACTCAAGAGAGATTGTTGGGACAGACGCAGTGTCTTCATGTGTTTGTACAGTGCCTAGCACAATGGGATCCTGCCTGGGATCTCTGGGCACAATAGTAATACACATAATAAATATTAATAATACCAATGATAAAATGGGGAGATAAAAGAGCAGTCACCTGGTATCCTTTGAAGATCCCAGGATGAAGACACGAAACACTGGTCCCAAGGAGCCTTAAGAATCCTAGTTCCAAGGTGTGTTGGCGGGGAGGGAAGAGAGCGGGGAATTCTCAGGGATATTTGCCACCTGACACTCTGAACAAATGCATATGGGTTTCTTGTCTGCAAACCAGCTCCCCTAGCTTTAGTTCATGAAACCCATGTGACCAGGTTTCCCACACTTATGGCCTCTTTGGGCTGCATTTGAAGCATTGGTACAGAGACCGAATGTTTAACAGCCCACAGGGAGGAGGGATAGCTTAGTGGTTTGAGCATTGGCCTGCTAAACCCAGGGTTGTGAGTTCAATCCTTGAGGGGGCCATTTAGAGATCTGGGGCAAAATCAATACTTGGTCCTGCTAGTGAAGGCAGGGGGCTGGACTTGATGACCTTTCAAGGTCCCTTCCAGTTCTAGGAGGCAGGATGTCTCCATTAATTACCAGTCGGTAGAGCCTGCATCTTGTCTGTAATTGCTACAGTCTATGATTGCCTCCTTCATACAGTTTTTAGCCATTGAATTCACAGTTTGCAGATTCTAGCCATGCTCTTTCTAGTTCCCTAGTCTACCCAAACCTCTCCACTCCCACGTACTTCTATGGAGTGAGCCACTGTGGAGATGAGCTGACCACTGTGTAAAGTGTCGATCTGCATGGCCTGCCCATCCCCCAATGTGCAGCCAAACCATCAGAGTTCTGTTTTGTTGGGCTTTCTTTCTAAAGAATATATTTATCTTAGCAATGGTTTTAACAAATCTATATCGCATCCACAGCAGCTAACACAGGGATGTTAGCAGAAACCATTTTTAAAGCAGTTTTGTCACCCAGGGGAAATGTAGTGTAGACAGGGCCTTAAAGAAAGGAATAATTAGGTGACCTCTTTTCCCCAGAACATTGGGCCTGTTTTATGTAGAGCTGTTTGAAATCCCACAAATTCTCATTATTCTTAGAATCGCTAACCTTGTGTTGCTTTCCTTGTTTCAAATACCTTTTAGAAAATCAAATCAGGGTTGCAATCTAATTTCTAAAGGCATTCACACACATGGTATGTGTGCTAACTTGTTTCCTTTAGCATTAACAAATCTCCCAAATTGCCAAGCTATTTGCCTTCAGGAGTACTATTATGTTGTACAGGAAGATAGAGCATTTTTCCTGTAATTTTAAATATAAAATAAAAGGTAAAGTTATTGGGCCAGATTGATCTAGGGTGTAATGCCTGTGAAGGAAAAGGTGTTGTTTTAAGGATGAATATTGCTGAAGGAGATCGAGGGCCATTTCTTGTTTTGTTTTTAAACTACACTATGATATTGTTTTGCTACCTGATGTGATCAGATAGTGCCTGATACAAAGCCCATTGCAGTCTATCCTGTTGACTCCAAGGGGCTTTGAATCAGGTGGGTACTGTTTGCACAGATATTTGGGTTGAGACATGAAACTGAAGCAAGAGAATTTGAGGCACTTGGTAGTTACTCCTGGGAGAATTCTGCATCACTGCGCGTGCGCAGAATTAATGTCCCCCGCAGATTTCTTTGCTTCCCAGCAGAAAAATGACTTCTGAAACCGCAAGAATGGTCATGCGCCCACTTCCCGACAGTGCAGGCAGGTCGGTTTGGACACCCACAGCAGCCAGTAGAGATGTAAATCACCACTGGCAGGGGGTCTGGGTAGTCATGCATGTGAGAGAGACACTTTGTCCCTCTCAACTGCTGTTGCGGCATGCTCGGCATGGAGGGGCAAGGCTTTGGGGTGTTTCTGAAAAGGGAGACTTGGGGCAGACTCTGTTCCCTCAGGCAGATGAGAATGTAGCAGCCTGCCTGCTTAGTGAATTGTTCCCATTGTTCTTATTGAATTCCCCCAGGAGTATAAAACAGGTGTAAAATTTTTTACATTTTACATTTGCATTTTACACTCCTTTTACATTGCCAGAGTGATGTAAAGGAGCCTTATTGTAAAGGACAGTATGGCCTTATAAATGCTTATGGTGCTTTACTGATTAGAACTGGTCTAAATTTTTGGAATGAAAAAAATTCGTATCAAAATGTGCTCCATGAACTGTTTGCTACTGATCTTTTTTGGAGATGGTCAGTAGCCAGTATAAATTGTGAGTTTGAGTCCCCAGCCCTCACTTGCTCTTCAGTTGCCTATGATGTAACACTAAGCATATGGATGCATATATTTGTTGACTAATAACTAGAAGTAAACGGTCAATACTAGCTACATTACTATTAGGCAGAGGGGGTTTGGTGATTTCCTCCAGTGCTCCCCACTCCCATTCTCCATCCATTGTATTGTAGTTTAAATAAATTACAAAAATAATTGAAACCAGCTGGATTATATTGCATTATTTTGACCAAAAAATATGCAGAATTGTGCAGAATTTTAAAATATTATGCGCAGAATTTTTAATTTTTTGGCACAGAATTCCCCCAGGAGTAGGTAGTGTACAATTTTGCTAGAAGATTTCAATGACAATGGTTTTCATAACATACCGATATCAGGAGTTCTCAAACTTCATTGCACTGCGACCCCCTTCTGACAACAAAAATTACTACATGACCCCAGGAGGGGGGACCGAAGTCTGAGCCCACCCAAGCCCCATGGCCCAGGATGGGGGGCCAAAGCCTGAGCCCCTCCACCCTGTGCAGGTGGGTGGGTGGGGGGGCAAACTGAAGCCCAAGGGCTTCAGCCCCAGGCAGGGGGCCTATAACCTAAGCCCTACTACACAGGGCTGAAGCCCTCAGTCTTTGGCCCCAGGTGGTGGGGCTCAGGCTTCAGCTTTGGCCCTGGGTCCCAGCAAGTCTAAGCCAGTCCTGGCAACCCCACTAAAATGGGGTCGCAACCCACTTTGGGGTCCCGACCCACAGTTTGAGAACTGCTGTGATATATAATAGTTGCAGAAGAACTTCAACAGAGAGCCTTTGAAGTATGTTTTACAGTTGTATGATACAGCTTCTTCTATTAGCCCTTGGGAAATCAACATGAAATAGATGTTTTTTGTAGGGGAGGCAATCCTGGAATTCATCAAATTCAGATGAAACCTTATGTGAAATGAAAAATACTTAAATGCTATGCCTTCAAAGAATTACTAGTTTATTCAGGTTCTTATACCATGCCCATCATTGTGGTATTTGATTCCCAGCAGCATTCTGTAGTGTATGCCACAGCTGCAATTCTTGTCTTATGAGCTATGTCTGCATAATTTTTTTCCTGTATGGTAAGGTACAAATAAGGATTCATATCTTAGTCACTCTTCTCTACTATAGCTCCTTCATATTAATGCCTATCCTACTAAACAGCATCCAACTCCTTTTGACATATGCTGGCATAATTTCTGCTAAGGATCAGTGATCTAGCTTGATAAATTTAAAAAAATAAGGCATATAACTAAATATATGACATTTATTGAAATTCATTTTTTACCACGGAGCTACTTCATTTCAAACATATTGAGAATAGTAAAGGATTGCAGATGCAATTTGATTAAATCTTCAGTTGTTACCATTTGCCTTCTGAAAATTGATTTCCCCCCCAAAGCTTGTCATGCTTACTGATTAAAAACCATGCACAGACTAAGGCAGGTTTCACTTGTTTGTGTTTGTATGCCATCCATGCAAGTTCTAACAGGTTTTGAAATGTACTGTAAGTCTGGTATACTCATAACCTACTGGAAAGGGTGAACTTACTTAGCAATAGCCATTTTTGTTTTCAACTACATGATGACACATCTTTAAATTCTATTGTGTAAAGAAAAACACCTTCTTACTGTGGAGAGATTTCCTGTTTGTGCGTGTTTGCTGGAACTAAACCTTCTCCTGTGTGTTGGCCAAACTTTTCTTCGTAATCCAAAATGGTAGTTACAAGCTATCCCATGAGCTTACTTTTTTGGACAGGATATAGTACTTATTTTTACAAAATAACTGTGCATTTGGAACTGATGACAAAGTATAGGGGCCAAATTATGCCCTCCCGAAACCTGACTGAGCTTATTAAGGTTGCACAGGTGTAAATCAAGACAGATGTAGGTGACTATCTTTTATTGATACAGTAATGCATTGTAAGTTTCTCATTTCCCACACGTAGCTTTTGACTGAAGACAAATACTAATGATCCATAGTATGTTCTTCCAATGTTCCACTGGGGCTATGGTTGCCAAATTGTAATTGTTCAAAATAATAAATAGCTGAAACCATAATTTTGGCTGTGACTAGAAAGTCACTTGAAAAAACATACAGAAACGTTTCACTTTTTTATATATATTATACTTATTTTACTTATTAAATATATTTTATGGGCATTTGGTTTCCTTCAAACAATGTTCATTTGAAACAACTCTCTGG
Organism: Terrapene triunguis; assembly: GCF_002925995.2. Lineage (NCBI taxonomy): Eukaryota > Metazoa > Chordata > Testudines > Emydidae > Terrapene > Terrapene triunguis. The sequence continues at coordinate 41,508,845 of NW_020664419.1, read as the reverse complement.
GAGTGGGAGAACCAAGCCTGATGGGTTCTGTGCTCATTGTGCACCATGACTGTTTTAAACTAATGGTCACATTTTCCAAAGTGTGGGGTTCCTGAACCATACTGTGCATGGTTGAGTCAAGAGTAGAGCCCTGCAGCGGGGCTAGGATCCCACCCACTGCCATAATAGCGGGAGCAGGTAAAATGTACTTTGTTGCAGCAGGATTGGATGGGCAAAAAAAACCCCAACTGTGGTAATTTGTGGGAAAACATTAAATCTCTTGTCAGTTTGTCATAAATAGAATTTTAGCAATGTAAAGCAAGTTTTTCTTTTTTTAAAAACAATAAAGGTTTTAATACTTAAATTTAAGTGAGGGATAGAAAGAGATTTGATGTCTGTTATAACAGGAGCCAAGGTATTTTTTATTCTTTTAATGGTAAAAATTATGTCTGAATTCCATATATGAGGAATCTGTCTCTCTTGCGGGATCTAATGTTTTTGCAGGTGGGAACGGGATAACAATGCAGGAGCAGGTGGGAGTGGGTATTGCGGGGCAGGAGCAGGATTAAAAAAATAGTCCTGCACAGGGCTCTAGTCCAGAGTCTGTCTTGGTCTGCTTTCTCCTCACCACAATTCTCCCCTAATGACCCATTGACTCTGTTAGAGCAGAAAGGTTAAAACTTGACTTTTACTCATTGATTTTTGCTCACTCAGAAGTGGTTTGCAGGATTGGGTCCAACAGCTCTCATTCAGTGCTGAGAATTTTGGGCAACGCCTCCACCGTCAAGCCCCATTGGCTCCAATAGTTAGGGCTTTTCTGGGTAAATAATTAGTTGTAATTTTTTCTATAAATAAAGACATAATGTTGGGAAATATGTATTTGGGTAAAATACATATTTAGAGATATTTTAAACAATGTGCAGCAGCTGCTTCATATGTTTTGAGAGGTAATAAATAGGCTATCACCCTCTATTCTTTTATATCCTTCTTTAACACTTAGATGCCTCTAAGAAATCAGCCAATTTAATCCTGGCTGAGTTGAGCAGCAGATGGGGATAGCTGATACTTACTTTTAGCATTTGACCAGAGCAGTTGTCAAAATGTGGGGTCCTATGAGTTGTTTCTGTTAGGAGGACATAAGAATGGCAATAGTGGCTCAGACCAATGGTCTGTGTAGTCCAATATCCTGTCTTCTGACAGTGGCCAGTGCCAGGTGCTTCAGAGGGAATGAACAGAATAGGCAATCAGAGTGATCTATCCCCTGTTGTCCATTCCCAGCTTCTGGCAATCAAAGGCTAGGGATATCCAGAACAAGGAGTTGCGTCCCTGACCATCTTGGCTAATAGATTTAGGGGAAATTATTGGAGTCAGGAATATACAAAGTTCTGTTTCCCTGGACACAGTAGGAATCAAACAGGAAAGCGTTCTTTGCTTGCAGTTCCAAAACTCTTTCAGACAACACTCATTTGCAAAAGCTCTCTCTAGGCTTTTTTTTCCCTCATGGACACACTCCCAGGCTGTGTCATCTTTGGCTTTCTGCTTCTTCTCTTGGTCTGCTTCTGTGGTGGATTTTTTTGCTGCTCTCTCTCTCTTGCACACATATGTCCCGTTAGTAGAACAATACCCAGTAAACCCCCTCTGCCTCCATGTGCCTTGCATATATATGCCTGTTTTTTGGGTGGAGGCTGGTACTGTTTCAGCTAGCTGGTTCCATAAAAGAGCTGAATGGTATCTTACCACTACTTTAAATGAAAGAGTTGTTGCACCCACCAGTTTCAACAAGGTTTAATCCAACCCATAAAAATAATTTTAAAAATTGCAAATATATATTAACATTGGATGTATTTGAATGCATCCCTCTTCCCTCACCTCTCCCCCATATGTTAATTGTTTTAGGGCTAGATTGAAGCTTTGCACAGTGTATGCAGCAGAACAAAGCTGTGCTGCCTTAGGAGGAGCCCCCGGGAGGAAGTCACAGTTTCTCCCTGGCTCCCACCCCTTTGCTCCTGTGAAGACGTCATTCGCTATAGCTCTTTACCAGCTGTATGTTCCTTCTCTTTTGGACCAGCTCAGTTCTGCTGGCTAGTGCCTTGAGGAAGAGGTGCCTACTTGAAGTGGGAAGTACAAGAGGAATAGTCCCTGCTCTTTTCCCCTCCCAGCCCAAACCCACAGTGCAGGGATCTGTAACATGGCCACGGTGACTTACTTCTCCTTACTGCCCTATGTGGCCATGTTAGGAGCCAGGCACAATCTGACCCTTAAGTTGTAACTTTTATGGCACAGGAATCATGGGTGAAATCTGGCCCCATTGAAGTCAATGTGAGTCTTGCCATTGACTTTAATGGACTCTGGATTTCACCCCAAGGCTTTGCATGTGTTTGTACAGTGCATAGCACAATGGGGCTGCAATCTGCAATATAAATAGCAGAGCTAGATGAATTTTTTCATTTGAAATATTTCTCTGATGAGAAAAAAATTCTTCTTTTTATTGTTGTCAAAATGGAAGCTTCCATGGAAAAGGGCGGATTTCTCAAAAAAAAGTTTATGGAAACAAAACATTTTCTTCCCAGGTCTAATAAACGGTCAATAAGAACAACAACCTGTTACTGTTAGGCTGACCACCCATCCCAAATTGGGCGGAACAGGCCTAAAATGCAGGAATACTTGGAGATGAATCAGGATCAAAACTTTGATATTGCCCTTATTTTTATGGTTAAATTATGGAAAAGCCTAAATCTAAATATCCCCCTCTGAATCTGAAGTTTGTGGCTTGGCCTATTTGTAGATTTTACAATAAGTGTAATAAAATCCTGTATTTGTAGAGGAACAAATTTTTGCACTCACACTGGTGTAAATCTGGAGTAAAACCACAGACTTCAGTTTATTCCAAATTTATGCTGGTGTAGATGAGAGCAGAATTTACCCCTATCTATTTAAGACTTGATATTTATCTGAAGCAGAACTAGAATCTCTTCTTTGAAAAACACAGTTACCACATATATTTTTATATAACCTGTACCCCCCAGCTCCCAAAAAAATCAGTTTCTGTAAATCAGTTTAGAGAAAGTATGATAAATACCAGAAGGAGAGTTTAATTAAAGACAATGAAAGGTGACAGTACTTGAATATATGTCATAAGTTGATTAATTACCTCTCCAAAATGTTATTGAAAATGATAAATGAATTACTGGACTAGTATTCAGGCTTTCTGGCAAATTCTAAATGGATTTTAATTTTAAATACTACAAAATACTGCGATGCAAATCCCTTGTTTAAAATCTTTAGATTCTTTGCATTTTTTCCTAAAAATCAGAGCTCTGTATCTTGTTGAAAAAAAAGTTGTTTGTATTAATGCTTCGTGTTTGGTGGCGCCATAGGTCTCATCCTTCCAGATGTCCCAAAAACTGTAGTTTAAAACTAATACAATCAAACGCTAATATTGTTTATGTACATTTAGCGTTTACAAAATTGGGCCCTGATCTTTTAATGAGCCCTTCACAGGCATCTTTGGGATACCCAGGAGTCTGTCTATCTAAAGCTCATTGCAACATTGTGGACTTTGAAATCCAATAGACCTCCTACTATCAAAGACTATAAGGCTAGGTTTTGCCTTGGACATGTGATTAGCTCCTACTGAAGTCACTGGGAAATGCCTATGTGCATTTAAGGATAGAACTTGGCCCATAGTAACTGATTGTTCATAATGGTTATCTTGATTATTGGTTAACCCTTCTGATGAGGGTAAACTTGCCTATGTGTTCCGCCACTACCTTTGGGCAAATGCGCAACAGTGTTGCATCAGAATAAATGTTGTCCTTGTTTGCATACACACTGCTCCAGTTTACTAAATCCACATGCTCAGCTTATTGGTACACGGGCTACATCTGCCAAATTTAGGACCCCATCTACACCCAAACTCAGGTAAAACTCCCACTAACTTCAATGGGAGTGTTGCATGTGTACTGAGAGCAGGCTAGAGCCCTCATTTACACCTTGACCCCATTTTTTCTAATCTCAGTATTTATAGGGTTGCCAGGCATCCGGTTTTCAACCGGAACGCCCAGTTGAAAAGGACCCTGGTGGCTCCAATCAGCACTGCTGACCAGGCCGTTAAAAGTCTGGTTGGTGGCACAGCAGGGCAGGCAAGGTCCCATCCCTACCCGGCTCCACGCAGCAATGGGAAGCGACTACATGTCCCTCCAGCTGGGGGGCAGCCAGGGGGCTCCGTGCGCTGCCCGCGCCCTGAGTGCCGGCTCTGCAGCTCCCATTGGCCAGGAACTGCAGCCTGAACCCCCTCCCATGCCCCAACTCCCTGTCCCACCCTGAGCCCCCTCCCGCATCCAAACTCCCTCCCAGAGCCTGCACCCCTCCCCACGCCGAACCCCTTGGCCCCAGCCCAGAATCCCCTCCTGCATTCCGAACCCCTTGGCCCCAGCCCAGAGCCCCCTCCTGCACTCCAAGCCCCTCATCCCCAGCCCCACACCAGAGCCTGCACCCCCAGCTGGAGCCCTCACCCCCTCCTGCACCCCAATCCCCTGCCTCAGCCCGGAGTCCCCTCCTACACTCCGAACCCCTCAGCCCCACTCCCCAGCCCAGAGCCCCCTCCTGCAACCCAAGCCCCTACCCCAGCCTGGTGAAAATGAGCGATTGAGCAAGGGTGGGGGAGAGCAAGCGACAGAGGGAGGGGGATGGAGTGAGTGGGGGCCGGAGCCTCGGGGAAGGGTGTTTGGTTTTCGGCAATTAGAAAGTTGGCAACCCTAAGTATTTAGTGTTTACCAAGCAGTTTTAAATCTGAATAAAAAATGTCCCTGTGACTATTTTGCCTGGTGTTGCTGGCATTTGCCCTATAAATAATATGGGCAGGGGAACGTAGCACAGTGACATTTCTTGGAGCTATGTTATACTCTCCACTTCTGTGAGTGGAGGGTCTAAGGATCAAGCAGTTCCTTGCCTGGGGAGGCCCAGCTCTGCAACATTGCTCCTCCCTTCTCCTGACCCCATCTTTGAGGTCTCCAACCAGGCTTCCCTCATGGAAAAATCCTATAGAAATTAATATTAAATTATAACATTTCTATAGGTTTTTTGAGTGGTCCTTATAGAATTTAATAGTGAATTATATTTTTGCTATAGAATTCTATAGATTGAAAACAAAACAACCCCCCCACACACACACACTGTACTATGGTTAACACTTTCTATTCAATTCCATGGAACCTCATGGGTTTCATGTTTCTCAAACTCTATAGGATACTCCATAAGGGTCAGGATCTTGTGTTCAGGGAGGTGGCAAATTGCTGGATATGTGTCAGGGTGAGGAGAAGGAAGATCATAGAAGCAGCACCGTCCCGCCCCCCCCCCACCAATCAATCCCTTGGAACTTTTATGGGTAAGTTAATGCAGCCCCTGCTGGCAGTAACTTACTGGGTTTTCCTAGGGTTACCATACATCCGGATTTTCCCGGACATGTCCAGCTTTTTGGTCCTTAAATCCCCGTCCGAGAGGAATTTCCAAAAAGCCGAACATGTCCAGGAAAATAGGGAGGGATGGTAAGGGGACCGCCTGCTCCCCGGGCTCCAACTTTCCCGGCTCTCCACTGCAGCGGGGGCCGAAGCAACTTCCCCAGCGCAGCAGCAGCCAGAGCCCGGGGGGCGGGAGGGAGGAGGGGGAATGCGGGGTGCTCAGGGGAGGGGGCGGAGTTGGGGCGGGGACTTTGGGGAAGGGGCGGAGTTGGGGTGGGGAAGGGGCGGAGTTGGGGCGTGGCTGGGGCCTCGTGGAGTGTCCTCTTTTTTCAGTATTGAAATATGGTAACCTTAGTTCCCTCCATTCTGTAGAACACTAAGTAGGAGGAGGTTTTGGAAAGCTGGAAGTCAGCATGGAGGTGTATGACCCTCACACTGATCTCCATAGATCACATGTGTATCCAAATTCTTCAGAGGTTCTGCTGCTTTGTGGGGCTGAACTCCCTGTTTTTTCTGCAGGGTGGGAAAGTGATAACATAGTGCTGGGTCATTATCTGTCTGAAAGACTACTAATTCCTTGTGAATCTGTGTCATTTTAGCTTTTCTGAGAACGTGTTTAGAAGATTAATCACATGATTTTGTTTCATAAACCTTAAGCTGTCATGATAAAATCTGCTTGTGAGTAGTTCAGTGTCATGTTTGCTGCTTCCAGAGAAAATAACTCTTTTATTTATTTTTTTTAACTGAGGATTTTTTTGCTTAACATGCTTTCAAAAAATGTATTTTTCGGAAAGTAACACAACACTACTTTCAAACTAAATATGAGTTGGGCCAAACTGCCTTCAGATAAACACATACAACTTCCATTGGCTTTGGTAGGAGTTCTTCCGGCTTATCTGAGAGCAATGTTTGGCGTGAAGTTCCTTCTGGCTACAGCAGAAGCTAATACAACAAGTGAATTGTTTCTACAGTACAAAACCTCTTTCAGGAAACAACACTGAACAGTAAGAGAGAGCTGAAGATTAAGAGACCTGTTTCCCTACTACTTCTTGGTGAATCTTTAGCATTTTTCAAATTCAATTCTGAACATAAGTTATTGACTGAGAAATGCATGTGTATTGTTAATGGGGCTAAAAGCCAATCAGTTAAGTCTCTGACAAGTCAGTGTATTTATAGGTAAGGCTACGTTTTAGTCAAGTATTTTTAGTAAAAGGCATGGACAGGTCACAGGCAGTAAACAAAAATTCACGGCCCGTGACCTGTCCATGACTTTTACTGTATACCCCTGACTAAAACTTGGGGCTCGGGTGCTGGGATGGGGGACGCGGCCTGGGAGCGCCGTGGGTCCTGGCAGGGGCGTGGCCCAGGGGGACGCTACCGGTGCTTGGGACTGGGGGGGAGTCATGGCCCGGGGGGCGCCACGGGTGCTCAGAGTGGGAGTCGCGGCCTGGGGGGCGCTGCAGGTGCTGGGGGGGTTGAATCGATGGGGCTGGGGCAGGCTCCCTACCCGGCTCCTGGGATGCGGCGACTCCAGCTCCTAGCTCCACGTGCTGCCTCCGCTCTGCCCCATACCCCGGTTCTGGAGCTCCCATTGGCTGGGAACCATGGCCAATAGGAGCTGTGGGGGTGGTGCCTGTGGGCAGAGGCAGCACGTGGGGCTAGGAACTGAGGGAGGGGAGTTGCTGTTGCCCTTCCAGGGAGCCCCCCTCTCCCCCAGATAAGCCCCCCAGCCCTGAGCCCCCTCACACCCAAACTCCTGCTGCTGAGGGGCGGAGGGCCCCGAGACTGCCCCAGCAGTAGCTGGTGTGCCAGGCCTGGGTGGCTGCCTGAGCTGCTCAGGCAACCCCCGGGCCAGGCGCACTGGCTGCTGCAGAAGTCACAGAGGTCATGGAAAGTCATGGAATCCGTGACCTCTGTGACAAACCCGGAGCCTTATTTATAGGGAATTCAAAGATATTTGAAAAAACAATGCCCATGTGCATTAATTAATGTTACTGGGAAATAATATGTTTTTTCACTCATTCATTAGAGAATAATTAATTTCTTCATTAAACAATATGTAAGATTTTTAAAGATTTATTGTTTTACTCCCTATCATCCTTTTGACTTATGCCCTGCACATCTCATTGTTTGTCATGTATCAAGTGTTGCTCATTTTAAATGATGAAATATTGAGATTTTGTTATCTTAAAAGTTCTGTCTCTTAGGATGTTTAAGGGCCCAATTCTCCAGTCCTTACTCAGCTAAACTCTTACTGGAATCAATGAGAATGTTGTCTGAGTAAGGGCTGCAGGACTGGGCCTTCAGTTACTTGGAAAAGGTGGCACATTCACAAAACAGGGATATCACTTGCCCAGACAGGCATGTTGTTTACTCACTTCCAAACCCAGGCTTTTCTACAAATATCCAGGTGCGTAGTAACTTAGACCTGCCACTCCCCCATCCCCGGCAGCTGTATCCTGTGCAAGTTAAAAGCCCAATTCTGAACCCTTATTCTAGTGAGTAATTCTTAGTCACACAAGCAGTCCAACTTGGGATAAAGGTCTGATTCACAGGAGTGCAGGCAAGAAACTTCAGCTTGACTTCCTGACCCAGTTACATGATCTGGGTCAGGGATCCAAAAGTCAATACTCTTGGTACATCACAGGGTTCACTGACTGATGACAGGGGCTGCTATTAAAGCATTGAATTCAGTGGTGTTACTTATTTGAGCAAGCATTACTCACAGGAGTAAACATTGCAGGATCAAGTCCTAAATGACGCACATATACCAAATAAGCATCTGCTAGTTTTACCCCGTCACTTTATTTTGCATTCAAGTTAGCAGGTCAAGTTAAAGACTAAGGGCTGGTCTACCCTGAAAACTTACATCAGCATAGGGGTGTGAAAAATCCACCCCCCTGAAAGAAGTAGTTGTGCCGAACTAACCTTTGGTGCAGACAGTAGAATTCTGTCGACTAAGCTACAGCCTCTGAGGGAGGTGGATTAACTACAGAGATGGGAGAACCCATCCCATCACTGGAATGAGTGTCTACACTGAAGCACTACAACCGTGCAGCTGCAACACTGCAGCTATGCTGCTGTAGCGTTTTAAGTGTAGACGTAACCTAAGGGGGAGCTTTGTCTCTAACTTGTCTTGCCCTACTCATGTGAAAACTACAAACTGCCTTGGCTTCATTAGGATTTTGCTTTCAAGTTAGTTAAACCTTTTTTTTTCTAGTGAAGGTGCAACCTTATTTTATGAAAGCTGAGATTCTGGAGCACAAGGTAGCATAGTGCTGTTATGCTGTAGTGTCAGACACCGGCCCATTTCAAGCCCTTATTTGGGACTCACCCGTACTTTTTGTAATCTATTTATATACATGCAAAATCATGCAGATCCCTGAGGTTTGTAGGACTCTGTCAATCAATAACCACCAGCATGTCTGTGGCAGGATTTAACATGCATTAGTTCATTGTTAGTTTATTGCTCCCAAATAGAGAACAGACTCCATAATTAATGAATTTATGTAAAATATCCTTCTCATGAAGACTAACAGCAACTGAAACACATCACACACCTATATAGGTGCAATCCAAGCCCAATATAAGATAGGCCTTGGCTGCCTGAGAGAAAACCTCTTGTTCTGCCCCAGCAACTGAGAAGCAGTCTCTGTGCTCAAAGTAGAGTGCTTTTGGTGGAAAGCCCTCAACTCTGGAATATTTAGTTCAGCAGGGCCAGAGTTTATTAGCCCTTCAACTAACTCTGCTGGGCCTGCCTGTTCCTTGTGGGAATGAATAAAATCAAGGCCTTGATGTTGAAGTTTTTAAATTGATTGTACATGCAATATTTTTTTATAGAAACTATGCTTAAGGCTAATCTCTGCCATCAGATCCAAGGCTACTCTCCAGTTTTTACTTGTAAGTAGTAATACTTAGCACATTATATTTTCAAAGCATTTTGCAAACATGAACTTACTTATCCTCATGTCACCCTTGTGTGAAAGATAAATGATCTGAAATCCGGAAGCAGCCTCTTTGCTTATCTTACAAACTCCGGGAATCCTGCTTTTCAGCTCCAAAAGGATCTCCAAACCAGGCATGTTTTGGCCTAAAGAGTGAGTCTGAACAAGTCTGAAATTAAGTGAAAATCGTTTTACAAATGACCCTTAGGACTACTGGTTGTGCATTTTAGCCTTCTCAGATATCTAGCCAATGGAACTGTCTGGCTTCAAGTCTCTCTTCACAGCTCAAGCAGTATCAGGAGCACATATTTTGTTTATTTCAGTTTTACTACTTAATAGACATCTATCCCAAGTGCTCGGCACTCGTAGGATCTTTAAACTGATCCAAAATGGAGGGAGAAGCATAAACAAAATGACAGCAGATCCCATCCAACACAAAGACAGACACTTAGCATGAAAATAAACCCACCCCTGCACTCTGACCACTCAGCATCCCAGAACTCTGCACCAAACAAATGGGATTTTCAGACGATCCTAGAGAGACCAGATGTCCCGATTTTATAGGGACAGTCCCGATATTTGGGGCTATTTCTTATATAGGTACCTACTATCCCCCACCCCCGTCCCAATTTTTCACACTTGCAATCTGGTCACCCTAGCAGGTCCTGAAGTCAGCAGATTGGGGGGCTTTCAGAATAAAAGTGGGAATGAATTCTATAGCTGATGGACCCTCAAGAGAAAACCCTGCCAACAAGAACCAAGTTAGTTCCAGCTCAGCCATCTCCACTGATTGTAACAATGTTGCACAGGAGAGAGCTGGCCCCTCAGATAGGCTAGTCCCAGGCAATTTAGGGATGTATAAGTCATCACCAATACTGTAAACTCTTTCAAAACAGATCAGTAAGCACTGGTGTCATGCTCACAGCGTGCTATTTTGCTTAAAAAATGGGTCAGCAGTAGCTCAGCTTCTAAACTGAGTTAAGGTGTGTGACCCTGTCTAGAGTACATTGTAATAAGCTAATCTTGTTGTGAGAAAGGGAAGGTTAGCATTCAAAAGAGAAGGTCACAAGCGCTGAGCCTAAACACAGATGGAAAAAAACATTACACCTATTTGATCATCCAAAAGCTACTGGGAATCTACCCGGACAACTCAAATTATTAATTTTGGTAACATATGATGGATATACACCACTGACCAACGGTGCGTAGAAGATGGTAGTTCTGTTTTTATGAAAGATTTAGCAATTTCAGCATTTGGCTTTGTTCTGAATCAAAACAAACACTGAAAATTTTAGTTTTATGAAGGAAAATTCTGGGGGGGTGGAGGAGAAATCATGTTGGGGCAATCAAAAGGTTTTGTTTCAACAAAATAGTTTTTTATTTCAACTTTATTTTGTAAAGTACTAAATTTAAAAATATTCAAAACAAAAAGTTGTATCCAAATGAAAAATTGAAATATTTAATTTTAAAAAATGTCAAAATGGGATGCTTCACCATTGTAAGAACTCTTTTTCCTGGTTTTCTTCCAAAAACAAAAATCGGGCAAAATCAATTTCACAAATCATTTTTATTTCAATGGAACCACATACTCTGACAGAATATGGTCCATTAGCATTTCTCCAGCCAGCTCTAGATATCTGAGAAGGCTAAAATGCACAACCAGTAGTCCTAAGAGTCATTTGTAAAATGATTTTCACGTAATTTCAGATTTGTTCAGACTTACTTTTTAGGCCAAAACATGCCTGGTTTTGGAGACCTTTTGGAGCTGGAGAGCAAGATTCCTGGAGTTTGTAAGATAAGCAAAGAGGCTCCTTCTCCATTTCCTCTGGTTGCTTCCCCCAGCCCACCATTATCACCTTAATCTTTAAGGCTCAACCTGCTTAATCAACTCAGTCTTATCTATGCACCAATCTCACCTAGACCAGTGCTTCTCAAAGCAAAAATAACACAGCTGGAGTCAACGTACCTTAGGTCAACTTATTGTGGTGTCTACACCGTGCTGGGTCGATGGGAGAAAGTCTCCCATCTACTTACCTTATGCTTTCCATTCTGGTGGAGTACCGGAGTTGATGGGAGAGGGGTCTTCACTAGACCCGCTAAATCAACCCTTTAGCTTTACTACAAGTATGGAAAGGTGTACAAAACTTGCTTTAGTTCAATGCAAGAACTAGGCATATGGCAAGAACACAAATGGAGAAGTAATACATCAGGGTAGTCAAATGGGTGGAAATAAAACTCTGCTTACAGTCAGGCTTGCCTACTTGGATCTTCATGAATGCAAGGATTGCATACCAACGAAGTTAGGCTGCCCCTGTTCTGTGCAGACCACTACAATATGTTTGCACTTATGCAAGCAGATCTTCAAAAGGACAGAATTTGTCAGGAACATTGAAGTATCAGAAAACTGTTTCCCAACAGGGTGGCTTTTTTTACTTATACCAAAAGTGCTGTTAAAGGACCCACATCTTTACTTGAGGTTGTGTGCCTTGATCAGATATAGGAAAAGAAGTGTTTACCTATGATGAAATTTAGTGTTCTGGAATATCCAGGGCTCATTTATAGAAGACACTACATAGTCACATATTTTTATCCCTAGTGCCTTCTATGCATGAATCTCAAAGTGCTTTACAAACAACGTATCTTTAGAATCAGAGAAATATAGAGACCTTAAGAGGTCTTCTAGTCCATCCCCACTCTCTACAGAGGAAGGATTAAGTATATACAGACCATCTCTGACAGATGTTTGTCTAACCTGTTCTTAAACAGGTGACGGGGCTTGTACAACCTACTGTAAGGGGTTGGGGCATAGGCAGTCTGGCCTAGTGGTCACTGCTGGGCTAGTGTCAGAGTCAAGGATGGCCACGAGGTGCTAGTCAATGAGCAGTGATCAGAATAATTGCTAGAGCTGGGATCAGTAGGCAAGAGTCAGGGTCAGAGTCAAGCCAGGGTTGAAGACTGGAGATTAGGAGTAGTTACCAAACTGAAGTGAGTAGACGAGAGTCAGGGTCAGAGACTGGAGACGAGGAGGGAACACAAGGTCTAGAACTACAGCAAGTCAGAAGCCTGCATGGTTGCCCAGACAACTTCCTGGGCACTCCCCAAGGTTAAATAAAAGTGTGGGCCAATCAGAAGGCCACAGGGTGCTGTTGCTCTGGCCTCTTGTGGCAGTACTTCCTGCAGCCACATCATTCCTTGAAGGTGACTGCATAGCCTCGTGGTAGTGTGGGAACCTCAGCTATCCTATGCTTCACAGACATGGGTTCTAGTCCTGTGTCTCCTTACATCTACTTAGCTATCTTGCTCTAATGCTTAACTTTCCTTATAGTTTTTCCTCATATCTAACCTTAATTTCCCTTGCTGCAAACTCATATGATTACTTCTTGTCCTACACTTGGTGGACATGGAGAACTATTGATCACTGTCCTCTTTGTGACAACCTTTTACATATTTGAAGACTGTTATCATGTCCTGACTCAGCCTTCTCTTTTCTAGACTAAACATTCCCAATTCTTTCAGTCTTTCCTCGTAGGTCACATTTTCTAAACCTGTCATCTTGTTGCTCTCCTCTGGACTCTCTCCAGATTGTTCACATCTTTTTTCAAGTGTGGTGTAACACCCCTGTGAGGTAGGCTAGACAGGTATTGTCATCTTTATTTTATAGACACAGGAAAAAGAAACACACAGAGGTGAAGTGACGTGCCTAAGTTCATGCAATAAATCTGTGGAGGAATTGGGAACCCAGAGCTCTTGACACCCCCTCCTGGGCGTTAGCCACAAGACCTTCCTTGCTCTGTATTCTGAACAATAACAGATCCAATACTAAGCATGACCTCAGCCCCACACAGAGCTCCTATTGCAGTTTTCAGGATGTAGTGCCCAATTTGCAACCCTTCAATTGAATGACACTGACCTATGTGTGTTGTCTCACTGAATTATTTTCTACAGAGGCAGGTCTTCAGCCTGTGGTAGAATTGGATTAATTTCAGTGCTCCTGGTGGTGAAGAGCTACAAGAGCACCACGGATTTTCTCATAATTCAAAATGATCTGGACAAACTGGAGAAATGGTCTGAAGTAAATAGGATGAAATTCAATAAGGACAAATGCAAAGTACTCCACTTAGGAAGGAACAATCAGTTGCACACATACAAAATGGGAAATGACTGCCTAGGAAGGAGTACTGTGGAAAGGAATCTGGGGTTCATAGTGGACCACAAGCTAAATAAGGGCCAACAGTGTAACGCTGTTGCAAAAAAAGCAAACATCATTCTGGGATGTTTTAGCAGGAGTGTTGTAAGCAAGACACGAGAAGTAGTTCTTCCACTCTACTCCGTGCTGATTAAGCCTCATCTGGAGTATTGTGTCCAGTTCTGGGCGCCACATTTCAGGAAGGATGTGGACAAATTGCAGAGAGTCCAAAGAGCAACAAAAATGATTAAAGGTCTAGAAAATGACCTACGAGGGAAGATTGAAAAAATTGGCGTTGTTTAGTCTAGAGAAGAGAAGACTGAGAGCGGACATGATAACAGTTTTCAAGTACGTAAAAGGTTGTTACAAGAGGAGGGAGAAGAATTGTTTTTCTTAACCTCTGAGGATAGGACAAGAAGCAATGGGCTTAAATTGCAGCAAGGGAGGTTTAGGTTGGACATTAGGAAAAACTTCCTAACTGTCAGGGTGGTTAAGCACTGGAATAAATTACCTAGGGAGGTTGTGGAGTCTCCATCATTGGAGATTTTTAAGAGCAGGTTAGACAAACACTTGTCAGGAATGGTCTAGATCAGTGTTTCCCAAACTTGGGACGCCGCTTGTGTCGGGAAAGCCCCTGGCAGGCCAGCCCAGTTTGTTTACCTGCTGCATCCGCAGGTCCGGCCGATCGTGGCTCCCACTGGCCGCGGTTCACTGCTCTAGGCCAATGGGAGCTGCTGGAAGTGGCGCGGGCCGAGGGACGTACTGGACGCCGCTTCCGGCAGCTCCCATTGGCCTGGAGCAGCGAACCGTGGCCAGTGGGAGCCACGATAGGCCGGACCTGCAGACGCAGCAAGTAAACAAACCGGCCCAGCCCACCAGGGGCTTTCCCTACACAAGTGGTGTCCCAAGTTTGGGAAACACTGGTCTAGATAATACTTAGTCCTGCCATGAGTGCAGGGGACTGGACTAGACGACCTCTTGAGGTCCCTTCCAGTTCTATAATTCTATGATAATGAACCTCAGCAAATACTGACTAGTATATTCCAAATGAATGCTGTTCAAAGTCTATTTTCTATTTTCCTGCTGTCGTCAACTAATAACACCTTTAAAAAGAAAAGCCATGTCCTTGTACCTCTGGATGTGGAAAACACTACTGTATTGACAAGTCCCAGTCCATCTGAAAATGTTAGCAGTATCACAGATTAACAATATGGACTATCCATTCTTGTCTGTTTGTCTTGTTTTTCAATTATTCTTTCAATACTTTCAGCATCTTTCTGATCTTTTCTCATTATGGGTTTGGCTCTGCAACCCTTACACTGAGTAGCACTTCCTCACACGAGTAGTCCCAGTGAATCTCAACAAACGCTGAATTCCAAATTAGCCCTTTTTGAACAATGTAACATTATCAATCTGCTCCATTCATTTGGAATGTACCAGTCAGCTCTGTCATTATGAGAGCACCTGTACTGCCATTGTAGGCCGTCACTAGCAGAAGCAATTAAAAACAAAAATTGTGCCACAGACTCAAAACCTGCCTTGTCCTTAGGATATTAAGCACTACAGGAGGTTTCAAAAGAAATGCCGGAATTTGTATTCCACTGCAGTATACTTTCAGTAAATTAATATTAAACAAGTAAAAGAATATATTTTTCTCCCTAGCAAAGGATAAATTGATTGTCTTGTGTTTCTAGTGTGTGTTAAAAATAAACCTGGCAAAACAATGAACACTCTTTTTACTGTAAACCACTGTAAATTACAAAAATATATTGGACCTTTTAATGGACTGTGCATATTAATGAATATATTTTATGCACTGAGTTTATAAATTTGTCTGATTTTACTGTACTAGATTTTCATGTTAGAATGAATACAGTAAAGATCTTTCAGATCAGCCCAACAGGCTAATGAATTCATCTCTTGGAAAGCCATTGCACACATTGTCAGTATTGTTCAGATTAGCATTTCATTTTTAACATAAATCAGGACACTGATTGATTCTCTATACTTTTATTTCAGTGTATATAATAAATGTGCTTATCAAATGTTCTGGACACTTGCACATCAATTATATAAGCAATAGTTGGGCCAAGGTTCAGCAAACAAAACCTTCCCAAATTTTTGCAATGAAACCCTTCCTATGAGCAGGGAGAAACTAGTTAATGGTTTTCTACTGGCTCAAAAGTAGACACATTTACAGATACCTTGACCCCAGTTTTGCTTGCTGCTGATCAGTTATTTATGAAAAAAATAACAAGCAAATTATGAAACTGAAGCGAATGCCATGCCAGTCTCAGTATAGACAGCAGTGGCAGAATACATCTTAATGTTATTGCCTTCACTTGAGTCTAAACTTGCTTCATAAATGAAGAAAGATTTATTTGACAAGAGTGAGATCTCACTAATTTGCACTAATTACTCAGGGCAGGTCTACACTAACCCCCTAATTCGAACTAAGGTACGCAACTTCAGCTACGTGAATAACGTAGCTGAAGTTCGAAGTACCTTAGTTCGAACTTACCTCGGTCCACACGCGGTGGGCAGGCTCCCCCGTCGACTCCGTGGTACTCCTCTCGTCTAGCTGGAGTACCGCAGTCGACAGCGAGCACTTCCTGGTTCGACTTATCGCGTCCAGACAAGACGCGATAAGTCGAACGCAGAAGTTCGATCGCTCGCCGCCGAACTACCGGGTAAATGTAGACCTACCCTCAGACACGTTGAAAACTTTCATTTTGAAAATTGGCAAGTAAGGAGTGAAGTCCAAAACTGTCTCCCATTAAAGTCAACGGAGAGTTGGATCAGGCCATAATGTTTTATTCAAGCAGTTTGGGCTGGGAGCTGTGTAGATATGGAGTGGGAAAGGGGAAAGCATCCTCCTCCTTCCCCATGTTCATGGAGAAGTTCCACAGCCATTCCAGGGAGGCTGTTTCAGCCTAATGACTGAAGTAAACCTGCACTTCTCTAAGGTACTCCCCCTGAGAGAGAGAGAGACAGAGACACACACACACACAGAGGAGGACTGGATGATTCATTTAGCATGCCCATCCAGCCTTGGCCTTACCTCCGCCCATCCCACCTTTGCTCCATCACCCCGTTTATTCTGCCATGTATGGAGCTTGCGCACACACGAACCTGCCCTACCCAGCTCCCACCTTGCCACAGAACCACTTCCATTGCTAACTGATGCCCCTCAGTTGGGGTGGACGGGCTGTATTTGCCCTCAGAGTAAGTCTACATTGAAAAAATGTGTCATGTTAGAAAGCAGCTTACCACAACCACCTAACACATTTCTTAATATGACTGTCTGTGATTATCCACACCGGGCATGTCCTCACTGTACTTTTGTACAATTAATTGGCAATCAATTAACTCAAGGTACTGAAGTTAGCGAAGATGAGCCTACTAAGAGCTAAGTCATGTTTAACATTCCGCTTAATCATTTCTCTGCCATTGCAGAGGCCTTGAACACTAGTGCACCTGGGTTCCTTCTGTTCTCTGCCTGTGCTACGGAATCATCTAATCTCCTGTGGGTTTGTTGTCCTTTGGTCAAATTTTGGTTGTTCAGATTGGTGTGCAGGCGCTGGGTGGTGTTGGAAGCCTTTGATGTGCATGGAGTTGGACTGAAAGATCTGATGGCTGTAAATTCTACGACTCTATGTCTCTAGTTTATTTGCCAAGTGCAATTTTGATTTGATTAGTTATGACAGTACTTTGCCATGCTCTCTATTAACTGCTCTGCACTGTATTTTGTAGAAATCATGGTGTCTTAGTAATGTGAGACGCAACTAATAAGATCTACAATCTCATAATTAATAACTGTAGTGCTCTGCTATTAAAACTTAGCTAAAA
This sequence comes from Terrapene triunguis, assembly GCF_002925995.2. NCBI lineage: Eukaryota > Metazoa > Chordata > Testudines > Emydidae > Terrapene > Terrapene triunguis. Next base: position 41,491,428 of record NW_020664419.1, on the reverse strand, counting down.
ATGGGAAGAAGCCATCATTTTTGTGTGCTAATCACAGGGTTTGCAGATTAGTGAAGTGTGAATTACCACAGCTCTGCTATATCCCACTGGAAAGGATCTATTTTAAGAATGTGTTTTCTAGTGTAAACTTGCCATTAACAACATAAGAATGGCCATATTGGGTCAGACCAATAGTCCATCTAGCCCAGTATCTCTACAGTGGCCAGGAACAGTTGCTTCAGAGGGAATGAACAGAACAGGGCAATTTTTCAGAGATCAATCCCTTGTCATCCTGTCCCAACTTCCGGGCATTACTATGTTTGTATATGACACAAACAGGCCCCTATCATTTCTTGTCAGGTAATAAAGCAAGGAAAATTGAGATGTGCCAAATAACATACAGAAGCCAGGATTTGTATGTTAAACAGTATCATTCTCTCTGATCACAATGCACTTCATAAAAGCCCAAACTAAAAAGGAAGAAAAATTGTTAACATTAATACCATAAGACCAAGCACAGCTATGGCATTTGGCTTCCTCACATGTTGCAAACTTGACATTACCTAGCAACTAGCGCTGATCTGGAATATCACTGCAATAAACGCAACATCCTCATGACCATCAAGAAAAGGTATTGCACTTGTATTCTTACAAATGATGACACTGTGTGAATGAGGCTTGTCAATGGAAAAAAGCTATCAAGTTCCCAGTGATGGATGTTAGTCACTAGCACACAAACTCCAAGTACCAAATATGTATGGGAAGCATCAACCACAGCACTTACACTGCTAGCACCACGGGCTGACCAAAACCCAATTTCTCATGGGTAATATGAGCTAGTGTCTGCTGAGGGATGGAAAAACGGGGGCATTGTGACAGGACCTTTGAAAAATCCACTCACAAAAGACAGAATCCATCCACAGAATTAGCTTAATAGGAAGCACCACAGGTCAAAATAACTTAAAAGACTCATCTAGACAGATGACACAGATGGGGATAAACTGATCAAAGGGAGGTCACTAAAACACAACATAGAAACTAAGAGATTAGGTTTTTTCCCTTAGTAACAGGAAAGTATTAACTAATACCTTGACCTGCACCAAGAAGAGAAAATGTAGCAAGTCCATAGCCTGGGTATTCTGGCACTGATTCAGCAAAGCACCTAAGCATGTGCTAAAGTCCCACTGAAACCAAATTAAAGTTAAGCACGTGTTTAAGTGCTTTGTTGAATTGGGGTGCTCACACTTCTCAAGAGATGAGCTGCTGCATTTTTTACTAGCTGATGCTTTCGAGTACTTTTCAAGGGTATCGCCAAGTAAAGCATTTTGCAGCCTTGAGGTTATAACAAGATGGCTCACTGTGCTGAAGTCTGCAAAAGAGGAATAGTGACAGTCTCTGGGCTAAACATTAGGAGAAAAGAGGCATTATGTGCCATCAGTGTCTCCTTGAGATCCAAAAGCAGCAATGGAGATGATATAATCCCAAATTTGAAATCCCAGTTATCACATTTGCATCAGCATCATTCCTATCTCACCAAGGTTGAGCCTACAGCAGTTTGCTTCTGCTTCCCACTCTTAGACACTGTGAAGCAGGAAATCCATAGTGGATGGGTTTGTGGGGAGCCATCTCCTTTTGCAACTGTATACATGTATTGACCTTGAGAGTTGTATAGATGGAACCCAGCAGGAGTCGGCATCTGAGACTTCTTGGCACATGTCACAAATACAAAGGAAGACAAGTGTAAACATGATGGGAGGACTCAAACTGCAAAGCCTGGATGAAGTTTGGTTCTCATATGGTGTTCATATTTTCCTTCCTTGCTCATGGAGTTGAGTGTGGTACATATTATTAGTGCCCCCTGTTGCACTGCACTGAATTAAGGGAGCTGTTTAGCTCTGCACCTTGGATCTGATTCTGTAAATCAACTTCAGTGGGAATTTGTCTGTTCCAGACTGCAGGGTCAAGCCTGGGACTTGAACTCCAGCAAGGAGATTAGTTAGTACCTGTGATTAGCAGCTCTTCAAGACCACAAGGCACCTGGGGAGCTGGGCAAAACTTTTTCCAGGGTAGGACCAGTTCCTGCCAGGAGCTACATAATTGCTAGTAGCAGCTAGTGCTGTCACACCTAGGGGGAAGTGGGGACAGTGACCCAGCTGGGACTTTCCCTTTATCTCTGGGACCTGAACACCAGTGAGGCATGGGAAAAGAATAGTCCACCATGTCTTTACCTATTGTTTTCAGCTCTCAATTCATGTGTCATGTTCAATATTAGAACTTAAGCTCGTTAGGGCAAGGAACGTGTCAGCCTATATGTTCTGCCAGGAGCCAGCACTCTGTAGATACTACAGCTAAATATTAAATCAAATTATCACTATTTTATAATGATAATATCCCTGCTCTTTTCCCCCCCAAATCAAATTCTTTTTCTTCTCAATATTCTGCTACTGTATTGCTAATTAATAGCAGAAAATGCCAGTTGCTTAAAAAATAATACTCTCATTACTCACTACCACAAGTGGATTGTCTTTCCTAGCAGTTTTTCAGAGACTGTTGCTGATAATCTTTGATTTTTTTCTCCATTCTTGATCATGATTCTTGACAGACCGTTGAGAAGTTTTTGGACAGGGGACAATTCTCTTGTTTGCAAACACTAAGTGTATAGACTAATGATGTAAGCCACAGAAAGAATGCAATATACATTGAAATAAAGTAAGAATACAGCAGAATTATTTGTGTTGTTTAAACCAGTCTAATGAAAATATAAAAGTTATATATTTGTTATATAAAATTTTCGGTGACTTGTAAAATTCTGTCATTTTAGCCAACATTTTGCTTTTAAAAAAAAAATCAGTACAGAACTGATTATTATATTTTGTATTTTCAAGTGTGTATTTAGGTCTCTAGAGACTGTGTCATTGTGAGCATTTGTCTATCAAAAACAATTGTTTAACTATAGCCAAATTATAAGCAATTTTTTCCATAAAATCTTCTAAACAGCATGTAATCATATTTCTTTTAGAAAGTATAATTGTTTTCTCCATAAGGAAGCCAAATTGAGCTTAGCAATTGTGGCAAGATATTAAGAGAACAATGTCTGGTATAATGTAGACTCTTGACCAAAATACACGCCAACCACAATTCATGTACTTGGTCAAATGAGAGGGTTTTAAATATCACACCAGTCATGGGCTTTTGATTTTTAAAGCCACATCAAATAAATGGGGAAAATAAGTAAGAAAGAAATGTGCTACGTTTGTTGATTTCATCACTTCATGGCTCTAATTCATTTGATATCTCTTTGTTTACAACACAGTGCTTTGCCTGTATCTTCTGAAGGTTCTCCCAAGTGACTTATTGCTGTGGTATAGGGCCTAAAATTAAACTTGCACATGTCAAGAACCACAAAATACATAAAATGTTTTAAGGATATATTATAATGCCTTGTCTACATGAGAGAAAATGACCATTCCAAGAATTGGAACTGGTTGAATTCTTTTCAGACAAAACATTTTTTGCCTTTTATGGAATTTACAGGGGAAAACAGAATGGTTTTCTGGTAGTGAAAAATTTAATTAACCATTTCAATAATGATTTTGATAAACATGTTGTGAAACACTGAGCAAAGAACAAAATGAGTCCACTTAAATGCAAACGTCAACATTTTTTGTGAGGTTTTTTTTTTTGACCAGCTGTACTAAAAACCACTCCCACCCCTACATGTTGCAGAACATCTCTCTTCCACACAAAGTTCTCCAGCCACTTTATATGTGTTTCAAGAACTGCTCTGATGAGAATTGCTTTCAGAATATTTAAGGACTGGGTTGATCTAAGCCATTTCAGTCTAAACTGTTTTAGCATCAATGTGGAATTAGAATAGCTGATATTATCATATACTACCCCACAATGCACCAGTGGTCTTTCAAAATCCACTGCTGCTGGGAAGTGGGCTGGGAGCTTTGAGATAAGTACCCATTAGACGTAATGGCAACAGTTTAGAACAGGACACGGCAAAACTGCAACTTGTTCTCAAGCTGGGTTAGAATGGCTAATATACATACAGCATAGAAGCAGATCTTTGATAATAGATAAACTGAAGCTTTACTATATGAAATATAAACACTATTTATTTAAATATATTTTGACAGGTTAAATCTCTAACAATGAAGACTGTTGCTGCGTTTACTTCTGGGATTATTGTATTCCTGTTTTCTTTGGTGCAAAGGACCAGTGGACAATGTAAAGAAGCAGCTATAAAGTCAGAGATGAACGTGAGCATCAATTATCGTCTTCCTCATTTTATCACAGAAACGCCAATACAGAATATAGTTTTATATAAGCATCATATCTATATCGGAGCAGTCAACAAGATCTATGTCTTAAATGAAAATCTCCAGAACATTTCTGTGTACAAGACTGGACCCGTGCTGGAGAATCCTGATTGTGCACCATGTGAAGATTGCAAAGAGAGAGCCAATTTATCCAATAGTGTTTGGAAGGATAATGTCAACATGGCTCTGCTCCTAGAAACGTACTATGATGATCAGCTCATCAGCTGTGGTAGTGTAAGTCGAGGTGTGTGTCAACGTCACATCATTCACCCCGACAACCCTGCAGACATAGAAAGTGAAGTGCACTGCATGTACTCAAAGCAGAGGGATGGCGAGTCAGACAACTGCCCTGACTGTGTTGTAAGCACTTTAGGAACCAAAGTTTTGGTGACCGTAAAGGACAGATTTGTAAACTTTTTTGTTGGGAATACCGTGAAGTCTTCATTTCAACCACAGCATGCACTACATTCAGTGTCGGTTAGAAGGTTAAAAGAAACCCAGGATGGTTTTGAGTTTCTCACAGATCATTCTTATATGGACATTCTCCCACAGTTCAGGGACTCTTATCCCATTAAGTACGTCCATGCCTTTGAAAATGACCACTTTGTCTACTTCCTAACAGTCCAGCGTGAATCTCTTGACTCCCAGGCTTTTCACACAAGAATCATCCGTTTCTGCTCTTTTGATTCCGAGTTGCGCTCTTACATGGAGATGCCTCTTGAGTGCATTTTCACTGAAAAGCGGAGAAAGAGGTCAATTCGAAATGAGATATTTAATATTCTGCAGGCTGCGTATGTCAGTAAGCCAGGTGCAGTTCTGGCCCATGAAATGGGGCTTAGCGTGAACGATGACATTCTGTATGGTGTCTTTGCACAAAGCAAGCCAGACTCTTCAGAACCAACAAACAGATCGGCTGTCTGTGCAGTCTCTGTCCGAACAATCAATGAATTCTTCAACAAGATTGTAGACAAGCAAAACATGAAATGTCTTCAGCACTTTTATGGGGAAGATAGCAAATACTGTTTGAAAAGGGTAAGTGAAAATTACTTTGTCACATATAAATTTGGTACTGGATTCTGCCACCCGTTACTCACATTGACTACTCCATTACTGTGTGATTGTCCCATTGATTGCACTAGTGAGATGCAAGTCTTTGCTGGCTGAGCCCCTAATCATTTACAGGTTATTTGAGTTGTCCATTTAAATAAGCAATGATTAGCACTAGTTCCGGTCAGCTTTGCCAATGATTCATCTTTGCAAGAAGCAATTACTGTAAATCGACTGCAGGAGTCAACGAGGGGCTTAAGGAGATAAAATAAAATATTAAAGGGACTGAAAAAACTCTTTTAAAAACAACTAATTTGTTTTCTGGTTTTGTGTTCTTTTGTTTCTAAGGATCTATTAGACCATAGATGGAACAATGAGGGAATTAGATTTCCTGCTGTCATTAAAAGGGGTTCACTAATATCAGTCCCCTTGTGCATTGAGTCCCCTAAAACTAAAACTCACAGAGAATGTTAACGGTGAAATAAAGGCTTTTTTTAAAGAAAAAAATCTGTTTCATAATATAAATCATTAAGGGCCAGATTGTGGTACCCTTACTCATGTTTCATACACAAGCAGTCCCACTGAAGTCAGTTTAGTTAATTCAATCAATGGGATTTCTTGTGGAGTGAGGTGCTATTTACTGTGAAAAAAGCTATCTGAATCTCACCCTACCCAAATGCAGTCCCAGTCCTGCAGTGAGAACTAAGCAAATGTACTCTTGTCTCTGCAAATTTCTCTGCGAAGGATTGGGTCGTAAAGAAGTAACCTAGAAGCTCACTTTTTCTAAGTGCAATGTAGGGTTTATTAGATAAATGGGAATCTGGGTAAGAGGGGGTTTTTGTGGTAAATATTGTCTACCAAAAGATGCAACCTGTATTCAGATAATGAAGGGTTCCATATCTTTACATCTGTGCTTTCACAAATCTGCTACATATTGAGGGTTTCCCCGATGGTGCTGGTGGCATCCCAAGCAATTAGAACAACAAAGAGGAAACAAAAGAAAAACCGCTCCTACCTCTCTATTAAGTGGTCTGTGGTGACGTCAGTGGAAATATGGAATCCTGTATTCAGGACTGGACAAGAAGGACTTTACAAACAAAATATTTAAAACGTAAACATATTTGTAACACATTCTGTTAAGGACCTGAGACCTTACAGGCTTTGTGCTGTCCCTCCCGGATGGCAATGGATGTTAGGCGTTCAGCACCAGGATGGGGTGAACGTCACACTGGGCGAATCTATCACTGCACAGATCCACTGGCATTTCCCTTGTGGCAGAGGCATGCTCCACCGTGTAGAGTGGCATAGCCATTGGGCTAGAACAGTGGTTCCCAAACTGGGGTTCATGAACCCCTGGGGGTTCGTGGAATGTTACATGGGGTTCTCGGGAAAAAATTCCCTAGCGATGGACAGAGCTGTCCCTGCAGACCCTGGACAGCCCGGGGCCAGCAGCCCGGAGCCCCTGAACTTTAAAGAGCTAAGCAGATCAAAGCAAGCATATCTATCACACTGAGGAGATTTAAATTTCAAGACTCCTTATAAGAAAGGGAGGTGGATATTTTTTGCTGTTTTTTAAATTAAATAGGCAGCTAGTATTGTTTTTAAAATTATTCTGAAGAACAAGTTTAAGCTTTGTTGTAATGTGCGTTGTTTGCCTGGACTGCTCAAGACCTGAATGCTTGTGTAGGAGGAACTCTTTGAGTTGGCTTCTTAAATACCTTCATGCTGTTTCACATCTGATACTCCTTGATGAAACATAGGAGCCTTGTCTTATAACAGGCTTATTCAAAGTGATACAAGCAACCAAAGTGAGATCTTGGAAGAGTGTTGCCATTTTCATAATGTAATAAAAATACTGTAATGATAAATAATAATTAATAAATGTGTAATAAGCATGTCATAAAAACAAATTTTATATTTCCAAGATCACTGCTTTTATAATTTATACTCAGGTAAAGAAGAAAATCCCTGGAAATATTCATTTTTAGGAGGGGGTTCGCGAGACTTGACATTTTAGTGAAAGGGGTTCAGAGGTTGTTAAAGTTTGGGAACCACTGGGCTAGAATAATCTCTAAATAGGCTCCATTATGATTCTGCAGCCTTCAATGGAGGATTCCTTGCTAGAGATTCCCAGAGCTGAGCTGAGATACTGCTGGCACTGTGAACATGTCACACTCTATATTTTACTCTTTTTCTTTCTAATTTTCAGGAAAATAAATACAGTTTAGAAAATTCTTAATATAGTAGCTTCTGTTATCTTTTTCTGGTGCCTTGTCCTCGTCTTTTCTTAGACCTTAATATTCCTTCTTCGTTTTTCATTTTGTGTTTCACTCTAAGTATCCATTTTTATTTTCTGAAAATAGTTTTCTTCCTTATTCTCAGATTATTTATTTGTGTGGGGGGGGGGGGGAGTTTAAGATCCTTTTGTCCTTTAACTTATCTCATTCTCCTGTTACCCAGCCAAATCTCTTTTATAAGATGGTCTTTTCACTGCAAAGTGTCCCTTTAATATATTGATGCAATAATCTGTGAGTTTTCACACACTACGAATTTTTTTCCTGCTTCAAAATGCTTTCTAGGCTCTTCCACTGTTTTGCATATCTGAGCTGAATGTATTATGGCTACAGAGGGTTTATTACAGTTGCACGTTTCCAAGAAATGTCATCAGAATTGCAGATTTCTGCTCTTATTTCAGCTATATAACATTGATAAAGGATTGCTTCAAAGGGAGGAAAATGGGTCTGTGCCTTTTGTGTGCCTTTATTTTGTATAAAGAAGGCTTGAATGTACTTCTGATAGTTTTTTACCATGGAAATATCAAGACTATCAAGATTTACATTCTTTTTTTGGTGGAGAACTCATTGGAAGGCTTAAATATCTATTGTGAGCTTTCTCGGCACTGGATTGAAGGGGTAGGTGATTGGCAAAGGATTTTTAAAAACTGGGAGTGTGCCCTTTCATTGCTTCGTTATGATGTATAAAGAAGACATAAAAGGTTTTGGTTTGGTTTTGGGAGGGAAGTAAATGTCTTTTTTCTTTTCTTTTAATCTTAGAAATATCAAGAATGTCAAATCTCAGATTTTGCTGGAGAACCTCTGCGTGGTTTTAGGGATGTTTACTGTGAACTTCAACACCTTAATTGAAGAGATTGGGAGTTGAATATTTATCTCACGGTTTCCTTTATCCGGAGTGTTCTTTAATCACTGAAGTTCAATAGGAGATTATAAAAACAAACAAAAATCAAAGAGTTTTAAACAGTCTGGCTGAAAATCTCTTCCCCTGTCAATTACTCAGCTTTCATTTTCTTGACTCTTGTAATATCACCATTTCACATATTTTTCCAGTCTAGAAGGATGTAAATTTCTAATGTAAAAAACAAGCAGAGAAAAAATTTCCTTTTAAAAACTGATCAAACAAAAGCACTTTTCAGGCATTCTTTATGCGTCATAGAGAAGTTTAAAAGGCCACAACCCAACTTTTCCCTTTGTAGGCCACCTTTCACTTGATATAAAACTTTCTGTAAACTATGACAATTTGTCATAGCTTATTTTGGCGAATCAGAATGTTACTTTGTGTAATTTAGCCAAAATGATGTCTCTCTTTAATGTTATGAGAGATGCAAACCACAGTCCTCTGATGCAAGAGAAAATGTACTGACTTCTACAGGATTAAGTAATAAGAGAGTTCAAACAGTACCGCAGTAATGAAAGTGTCATGTTAGCAGCATCCAAACCAAACGCTGTGTCTTTGGCACTGTTTTCAAGGCAATCCTATAATATTTGATCATTTACAGTCAAAGGCTGATAGGTGAAGGACAAATCACATTAGCAGACAGAGTTGCAAGACCACATTGCCTTTGTTTCTGTTATGCTAACTGTAAAAGGTTCCTGCCGGGGCTCGACCCTCCAGGGCAGGAGGGGAGCCACACCGACTCCCTGTCCACGAAATAAACAGTCTATTAACTCGGCTCTCAGTCCCTTCGGTGCAGGGGCTGAGTAGTCCACAAGCGGTGCAGCAGCCCAGGCCCTCTAGTGCAGGGGGGGCTGGGCAAACACACAGTTCTGGAGGCCAGGCCCTCTGGTGCAGGGGGGCTGGCTAACAAGCAGTTCAGGAGGCCAGGCCCTCTGGTGCAGGGGGGCGGGCTAAACACGCAGTTCAGTTTAGGAGCCCAGGCCCTCTGGTGCAGGGGGGCTGGGCAGACACACAGTTCAGGAGGCCAGGCCCTCTGGTGCAGGGGGGCTGGCTAAACACGCAGTTCAACGGCCCAGGCCCTCTGGTGCAGGGGGGCTGGGCAAACACACAGTTCTGGAGGCCAGGCCCTCTGGTGCAGGGGGCTGGCTAAACACGCAGTTCAGGAGGCCAGGCCCTCTGGTGCAGGGGGGCTGGCTAAACACGCAGTTCAGTTTAGGAGCCCAGGCCCTCTGGTGCAGGGGGCTGGGCAAACACACAGTTCAGGAGGCCAGGCCCTCTGGTGCAGGGGGGCTGGCTAAACAATACTCACTCCGGGTAAGCTCTGGCTGCGAGACCCGAGCGCTGGGTGAGGGGGAAGCCTGCCACCCGTGTGTGGGGTGGCAGGGGGGAACGCAGGCCCACCCACTCCACTGCGTTCCAGCCCGGGGCCCTAACAGCGGTTACTGCCGCTGCCGGTCAGTGGGGTATCCTGACCGAAACACACTGACATGGGTTCGCATGCCTCGACAGCCTGACCGGGGTCGGCTACCCCCGGGCTACTTCCCATTTCCCCCTCAGGGCCTACCTCGTCCGCGGCACCGGGCAGGGTCCAGTCCACCTGCATAGGCTCCTCCCGGCCGGGGCTTGGTGGCAGGTCCGGCAGCTCCGTCGGGAAGTCCGGCCAATTGTACTCGGGCGGTTCCTCCGGGTAACAGCAGGGCGGAAGGGGTTCTGGAGCGGTCTCACCTTCTGGGTCGCTTTGGGGGGGTTCCAAGGGCTCCCCCCAATGACGAGAACGGACGGGCTCCGGCGGCTCTTCCTCGTAGTGAGCCCGGGGCAGCTCCGGCCAGCTAGGCGAATATCCCCGGGCCTCAGAGGTATCCTGGTCGGGAGCTCTTGGCCGCACGTCTGCTCCCTGCGGTGGCCGGCGCCTGACTGAGCTCTGGCTGCCAGGCTTTATACTTCCTGTCCCGCCCCGTGACTTCCGGGGGGCGGGGACAGGTGGTGGTGGCTCCGCCCACTCAGGTGTCTGCTCCAGTGCTCCCTCCTCTGGGCAGGAGGGGAGCCACACCGACTCACTACACTAACAGATAACCCTTTGAATGACTATTCCTCGGTGCTTTTGTTGTTTGGCGTGAAGCAGCTGAAGCTAGAAATGGGCCCAAACCAGAACAAATGCTACAATTTACCTCGGTTTGGTTGACAAAACTGGTTTTGGTTGTAAAAACTTGTCCATTTTTACAAAACATGAATCAAAACTGGCTCCAGTTTTCCCTGTCTTTCAGAGAAGCTCATACAAGACCCAGCCCATAAAAGTCGGGGGGCAGATCCACAGCTGGTATACATTGTCATCGCCCCATTTAAGTCAATGGAGATACGACAGTGTACACCAGATGAGGGTCTGCTCCAGTTTTGACATTGATTTCAGTGGGAACAGGAGAGCAATCAGAATCAGCTTTGAATCAGAAATAAAAAAGTGGAGTAAAACTAAGGGTTTTCTAGTGCCTAAGCCAGGGCAAAAAGCGTGATGTGAAGTGGTTGCAAATCTCTCCTGGAGGTTTTCGAATCATTGCTCTGGCATCTCCTCACCCACACCCGCTGTGGAAACTGGGTGTTGGTTTTAGAGGATTGAGCCTTAGTCACTGGTTCAAAATTAGTCATGTTCAGCTACTAAAATAGATGAAGATTCAGATCAAGAGCCAAATCCTACTTGCCTTTAATCACTTATGCACATAGTCTCAAGGTGCCCATCTAAGTTGTGACTTCAATGGGACTTCTTAGGTGGGTGAGATGAGCAGGGTTTGGGCTCAGCCGGTACAGATGTATTATAAATGATAATATTTTTACTGAGCAGTAAGCTTAGAATTTTTTCATATGGAGTTTTTTCACATTGATTTTTTTTATGTAGTAAACAATTGTGAGCCAATTTGGCTCTCAGTTACGTGGATCCAATTCCCATGGAGGCATGCCTGTGGAAGTGCAAGCAGAATTCAGCTCTAGATTTCCTGTGGCACAGGGATTCCTTTTGTTTTGTTTTTCCTGTGAGTTTTCACTCCAAAGTTACTCCATACAGTGTCTTTGATCCAAAGCATGGCAAAGCACTTTGCAACCAAACAGAGAAACCATAGGCTGTTCTTTGTCACCAAGTACCCTGGGATGTGGCCAGACAAACTGGTCACCACTCCTATCAAAGGAAGAGCACAAACAGATACAAATAATTTTGAAGGAAGGTGAAATGAAAACAAAGTGGAAAAAAAACCCAGTAAAATAAACATGTAGTGATGTTTCTTTATTACTGTTGCAAAGATGATAGATGAGTTAAATTGGGTTATGCTTATATTATAATAGAAGAAAATAATTGCTACCTTCCATCAGGAAACCACAAAGACCCTTATTGATCTGTCATCCTCAGGGTATGTCTAGTAATATTTAATAAAATAAACAGAGACAAATAACTCTTTAGAGGCCCTGTAATCTCCCACACCATTTGGATTACAAATTTTTGTCAGAATTAAAAATAGCCCCACATCTCTGTGATTATAAAGGCTTGGAGGGGCTCATTTAAACAATCTCACACAATAAAGGAAATGGATTTTCTATTACAAGTAGAATACAATATGGGCTGAAATATTTCTCCTAAGAATCAGGCACTAGTATCCTGATTTTTTCATTAGTTGATGCTTTTGGAAATGCTCTATATTAAAAAACATAAAAAATATCATCTGAGATTCTCGCTCGTGATGCTAAAAAGAACTTTGGGTATGTAACCTTCCTTAAGGTTGGTATGCCATAGTAATTCAAATTAAAAAGCTGTAAAAGTTAAGGGCCTGATTGTAGCCACTAAATCTATGCATAGAGGGTTCCAGCGTATGCTGCAGCATCCCCTCCTGCCTTTACAGCATCTCTAGAGGGTTCTCGGTAGGTCATCTGTTGGATGCATAAACAGACTGTGACGGGGCAGTGGGAAATGTGCATTGTCCTCTAGGAAAACATGCTTAGCTCACAGCAGAAAGATAATACAGCCTAAAGGTGTATTATCTCTGTGTGATCTGTGACAAAGTTCCTCCTCTATCTTGGTGGGTCCTGCGCTTATTGGCAGATTTTCTTGCCTCAGAGATTCATCATGTGGGTTGGGGAACAGCCCAGAGACCTTCCCCTCTGGAAGAACCCACAGTCCAGGTCAATTGGGAGGTTTGGGGGGAACCCGGGCCCACCCTCTACTCCAGGTTCCAGCCCAGGGCCCTGTGGACTGCAGCTGTCTATAGTGCCTCCTGTAATAGCTGCATGACAGCTACAACTCCCTTGGCTACTTCCCCATGGCCTCCTCCAAACACCTTCCTTATTCTCACCACAGGACCATCCTCCTGGTGTCTGATAACACTTGTGCTCCTCAGTCCTCCAGCAGCATACCCTCTCCTTCTCAGCTCCTTGCACCTCTTGCTCCCAGCTCCTCACACTCACACCACACACTGAAGTGAGCTCCTTTTAAAACCCAGGTGCCCTGATTAGCCTGCCTTAATTGATTCTAGCAGCTTCTTCTTAATTGGCTCCAGGTGTCCTAATTAGCCTGCCTGCTTAACTGGTTCTAGCAGTTTCCTGATTACTCTAGTGCAGCCCCTTCTCTGGTCACTCAGGGAACAGAAAACTACTCATCCAGTGACCAGTATATTTGCCCTCTACCAGACTCCTGTACCCCACTGGTCTGGGTCTGTCACAGATCATTCTCCATGGATGCCATTAAAAGGGAGATCCAGGGAAGGAACCAGGTATAGAAGTCCTGTCATTCCATTGGAACCACACTGCCAGGGAGTAGGAGGTGACTTTTGGAGACCCAGGTGTGGTGTAGAAATGTCCTCCTGCTGATCCCTATGATCCATGGAGTTTGGGGCTGCTACTTGCTACCCTGATGGGGAGAAAGCTCTGCAAAGAGAACCTTGCTGAATTTCCCTCCTCCTGAGCTCCCTGTTGGGGGCTGGTCTCTGTTTATCTCCAACTCTGTTGTTCAGTATGATGAGGATTTTTTTTTTTAATAATTTTCTTTCTGAAAGTCGGGTTATTCTGTGAAACTGACATTTGTTCTCCTGTCATCTTCTAGCAAAGGTGCTGCTTTCTCAGGAAAGCCAACTAATAACGCTCACCTCCAGACTTTTAAATCAGATCCTTTGATTGAAGAGAAGGCTGCCCATTGGTCACTAGTGTGGCAAGAGAATGTACTGCATACTCTGAAAATGCACAGCCCAAACTTCTGGTAGCTCAATGAACAGTTTCTAGATGTTGACCAGTGGATTGAATTTTTTTTTTTTATGTCTCAGATTTGTAAAATGCCTTTAAATGTCTCTTAAAGCATGTGAACATTAATTAAATAACAAAATAACAGTTTTTTTCATATCAGGCTGAAGCCAGTCTCCAACCTTGCCTCCTTCAAAGTTCCTCCCCATCCCCTCCGTTCCACAAATGATGCTATCCTGTGTCCCACTCCTGCCTCTGGCCCTTCTTCCATCCCACCCCGTATGCCTGGGACACTCTCCCTAGGTCTGTTTCTAAAGTCACCTCCTTCTCCTCAGTCACACCCCTCCTAAAAACCCACTTTTGCTGTGTCACCTATAGGAAGCAAAATGAACAAACATAATAACGTACTGCATCGTCCAAACGGGCACATGTGCCTTACTGCGTAACCACATTGTCTGAGATACAGTCATAGAGTTTAAGGCCAGAAGAGACCACCAGATCATTTAGTCTGACCTCCTGTACATCACAGGGTACTGAAACCACCCAGAACCCGCATATTAAACCCAACAACCAAAAATAGACCCAAATATTACAGCCCCTAGGAGACTAGACTATTATATGCCACAGGAAGAGAATACGAGGGATCAAGGTGCACCAATGCCCAAGGACGCTGCGCTAGCAGGGGAATGATTAAGTGAAATATATACAGATAATCCTGGCAGGTGACCAGGACCCACACACTGCAGAGGAAGATGAACCTGTTCCTCCTGACCCCCCGGTACTACCAATCTGACCTAGGAGAAAATGCTTTCCCAACCTCACATATGGGGATCAGTTAGACCCTGAACATGTGAGTAAGAACCAGCCACCTGAGAGAGAGAGAAAACTCACTCTCACCTCAGAGCCCTGGCTCTCCCCATCCACTGTCTCCAGCCATAGACACTGTCTCTTCTGATGCTATAGAGGAAGGAGATTTAAAAAAAAACCTACCCAGAATACACTGGAGGAGGGGGAAATCCCTTCCTGACCCCAGGTGACCAGCAGAGACCCTGAAGCATGAGCTTTTAGGAACATAATTTATGGAAGTGAGGCCAGCCCTCTCCCTTCACAAACAATCCCATCATACAATTGCATGCATAATTGTCCAGCTCTCTCTTAAAACTAACTGTTGTTTGCCCCTACAACTCTCAACAAGAGGCTATTCCAGAATCTCACCCCTCTGATGGTTGGTATTATAACCCATGTCCCTCCACTCCCAGTTCCCCCTTTTTGTCATGTCTGAAGTGAAAGTCTAAATCATGCAAACACATATGTATGGCACTTCAACTCCCTCAGTACCTATCCTGCTTCAGCTGTCCTCAGCATCGCTTCCAGTCAGGTCCAGTCCAATTTGAGTTGTAGTTTTATCTAAGTTGGTGACCCCTTGGCACTTTCACAACTGCGAGCCCTAGAGCAGCAATAGGAAATTGGGCTTCAGCATCAGAAGATGGGTTTGACATCATTGTAACTCCACGACTCCTGATTTATACCTGATCCTGAGAAACCAGAATCAGATCCTGTATTTTATAAAGAATACCATTACTGTAAACAATGGGCCAAATTTATTGGTGGCTTAAGCAGTGACATAAATGGATTAGAAGACAAATGCAGGTGGCAAAGCAATGCAAGCTGTGCAATTTGGCTTGCAGCAGGTGAGCAGAATGAATGGTTGTAGCAAGGAAAGTACTGAGGGAGCAGAAGAAGAAATTGCAGCCCAAAAAAAGCACCCAACAGGAGGATGTAATATAAGGTGTACTCTGCCTCCTCTCTGTGTATGTCAGGGGTTCTCAAACTGGGGGTGGGGACCCCTCGGGGGGTCACGAGGTTATTACATGGGGGGTCGCAAGCTGTCAGCCTCCACCCCAAACCCCGCTTTGCCTCCAGCATTTATGGTGGAGTTAAATATATTTAAAAAGTGTTTTTAATTTATAAGAGGGGTCACACAGAGGCTTGCTATGTGAAAGAGGTCACCAGTAAAAAAGTTTGAGAGCCACTGGTGTATGTTATTCTGCTTTTGCACACTTACTGAATGGAAATAGGTACAAATTATACTGCTTTACCCTTAAACTCATACCCATTTTCTGACCTACTTTCATCCCACATGTCTCTTACACCACTGTTTAAGGGCTTCTCTAAACATGGAATTATTCCACAATAACTATTCCATTGTAAATTCACACCCTACCTTTTTCTGGAATAACTTTCACAGATAAGCCATAAGTCACAAATGAATGTGTCCTAGGGACTTCCATGGGAGAAGCACTTGCTGACACCAAGTCTGGATATTTTACCAACATCCTTTGTGTCTTATTTTTAATTCATTAAACTGAATAATGAACCAACACCTCCACAAAGATAATTTGTGTAGTGAGTGAAACGTCATAAAATTAGTATAAATGAAATGGACAAAATTCAAAGATTGTATAGGTCCATTATATCTGACTGAATCAATAGTATTTACTTAGTGCTAATGCACTAACTAGATTACAAGAACTAATGCAACAGTGGTCAATGACAAAAACAAATAACTCTTTGAACGATCTTGACAATAGAATGTGCAATGTTTTTAATTTGTATTAACTAATTACACTAACATGTATGTCTTTTCTACTTTGTTACCAGTCTCACCAGTAACCAGTCTCACCTCTTTTTTTCTGTTATTCAGCAGTGAAATAGACCAAAGCAACAAGTATTAAGAGTTGATTGGAATGATGCTATATTACTATGTGAAATGTACACCAGTGACTTTTTTCACAGAACTACCTTTTTGGGGGGTATGATTAATTTAAATAATCTCTCTATTGACTTCAGTGGATTTGGGATCAGGTCTTTAAAGTGTAAAGTGTGTGTTAAATGTAATATTTCCTTCCAAGCTTTTTGTTTTGTTTTGTTTTGTTTTGCTACAAGGTGTTGTTTCCATGTGACTTTTTGCATGTGTAGTTGTAATTATAGGGAACACACATAGCATCACCTATAGCTAAGGTTGCCTAAACATTTCCTTTCTAAAGGATTATTTTCAGTTGTTTATAGCTTTTTCAGAGGTTTACTTTTGCCGCCAAAATATGAGATGCTTGCTCTCAGAAAGCGGGTGCATTTGTCCCCTGAAAGTTTCATCAAAAACATTTGAGTCATTTTCAAGCACAAAAGGAGTGCGGGATGGGAACAATTTTCTACTTAAAAAAAATTGCAACTTTTTTTATATTTTAAAGAAAAGCTCTAGTGCTTCAGTTGAAGCTTTTAGAAACTTGATGTTTGAAAAAGGCAGAGGGTCCAATGCAATACATTGAAATCTGTAGGATTCTTTCCATTGACTTAAATGAGTGCTGGATCAGCCCCTTAGTTCTTCAGTCATAAATGTGGCTTTCATTTCTCTAATCCCAACAGACAGCCAATAAATTCTTCCTGGGTGGAATTCACCTATGACGGGGACACATGCAGAACAATCAGGTCCTGGATTGGAGCCTTAAGCATAGGTGCTGGAACTAGAGGTGCTAGGGGTGTGGCAGCACCCCCTGGCATGAAGTGGTTTTCATCATACACGGGGTTTACCGTTTTGTTCAATGGTTCTCAGCACCCCCACTATACATATTGTTCCAGCACCCCTGGCTGTAAGTGCCTGGTGGCAAAAAGTCTGCCTGGCTGAGGGTGGGTACTACATGGTACAAGGCACCACAACTCCTACTTTGCCATAGGAATGAGCAACGGTCCAGTGCTAATCCCAAACCGGGCAGCATTATTAGGTCATGTACTAATTTATTGAGTCCCCCAGACAGCCTATACTGGACAGGCTTCTATTAAGTCTCTGCTGCAAATTCAACCTGCCCTATCAAGCCAGGATACCCAGGAAGGATAGTGCCTGCCCTTCTTGATATTTAACCCCCACAGCAGCCCATCAGTGCAAGAAGAGAGCAATGTACCAATGGGGGTGAATCAGTGCCTTTATTCATAATATTTTGTTGAGAAAGCTAGATGGGGGAATATGAACATGAAGTTAGCACCAGCAATAACTTAGGTACCAACAAGTTACATTGTCCTTATCATGAGCATTTACTCTGTGGATCAGTGAAAAACAAACAAAACCCAAGTATTGTTTGTATGGCATTTCCTGCTTATTTACATGCAGCAGCTTTTCTTGGGAACACACCAACCTGTTCTTGGAACATGCATAAGTTGTTGTGCAATGTTTTACTAAGGAGCAGAACTGGACTGGTTACAGTATTGGATGAGTGGAAGGGTCTGCACAGGGCATGTGCCCCGTGCATGACATAAATGATGGCTCAGCATGAGTCCTTTCCATGGCTGATATGGAGGGAGGTAGCTCAGGGTTAGGATCAGGGAACCCAATGTTTCATGGATCCTCCTGTCAGCATAGGTTCCCCCCCAGAGGTTACATCAGCAATTGGGCACAGGTAGGAAAAATCTCGTCTCATTCCCCAGTGCATTTCACAAGTGCTTCACCAAGCTCCTTGGACTGGGTGCTGGATCTGAATGTGGTCCTGGGTGAGGATTTGCATACATTCTAGAAGAGGACCTTGCAATTGCCTCTGTTGCTGCAGAATTTGCATGTCTCATTTATTTACTGTACTTATTTCTTGAGGTTTGGTGTATTGTACTGTAGATTTTTGTTTTATAGAGATTTCTTCTAATCTGCTTTCTTCCAAAGCAAATCATGTGAATTAGTCATGTGAGTAACTTGAAAGGAATTCAGACCACGAGTGCCAGTTTATATACCCGCAGAGGTAGGAAATCTTCAAGATTTTAAACAACGTTTTGTCCAGTTTCACAAACAGTCTGTACTACTTAATCATGCAGAAAAAATTCACCCTTCTGCCTTTGAGGGATAAAAGGGGAAATCCATTTACATGTCTGCTTTACCTTTTTCCTTGTATTTTATTCATTTTGTCCAGCTGTGTCGTGGACACCACTTGGGAAGTGGAAAAGGAGATTGTTCAAGTTGTCCTTTGTTAAGGAAATAGGCCAGAGAAGGATAAAGCAAATAGGGTTTGTAATTGTGCCAGAAACGGGAAAGTTTGGCATCGTTGTTTTCCCCCTCTTCTCATTTGGTTGCAGAGTTATAACTACAAGAACCGAGTAGTTGTCTCTACCAGAGCCCAGAATTAACCAGATTGGTATGTGATAGAAGTGGAGATTTATGAGTTATGTGACATCTCAGGAATAATTCCTTCCAAAGTCCAGTTCTTTTGGGCACTTTTGTAATGGGTTTTGGGTTCTGCACAGAACCGGGAAACTGGAGATACGGGTTCTGTTCCTCAGCCTTCCAACAGACTTCCAGTGTGACACTGGGCAAATGATGTAAGCTCTCTGGGTGAAATCCTGGCCTCCCTGAAGACAACAGGGCCAGGTTTTCATCCTTTGTGTCTCGGTTTCATCATGAAACACGGGGGTAATAATACTCATCTACCTCACTGGAGGATCGTGAAACTAAACTAATTAAGTGTTTGTATACTGTCTTGAAATCTCAGATGGAAGGCACTATAGGGGAGCATAGTATTTGTATTTTATTAAAAATATACAAGACTGTTTAGAGAGGGGAACCGCCACGGTTGCCCTATTTTCCCTTATTTGCTCTTTCTCTTGAGACTGTGTTGACACATCTAAGATTGCTACTGTGATGGGTTGGATCACAGAAACCCCCCTGAGAGCTGCCACCTGATGTGCCAAGACTACTTCTATCCCTGTTTTCCCTGCCAGCTCAGGACTCCAGCACCCTGTCTTGCTGAGCCAGACACTCCCATATGCTCCAACAAAGACCCAGGGTCTGAATTACTCGCCCCAAAGCTGCAGGTTTATCTGAAAACAGCTTACAGAAGTGTGCTTGTCTTTAGCACTCAGATGCCCAACTCCCAATGGGGTCTAAACCCAAATAAATACGTTTTACCCTGTATAAAGCTTATGCAGGGTAAACTCATAAATTGTTCACCCTTTATAACAATGATAGAGAGATATGCACAGTTGTTTGCTCCCCCAGGTATTAATACATACTCTGAGTTAATTAATAAGGAAAAAAGTGATTTTATTAAATATAGAAAGTAGGATTTAAGTGGTTCCAAGTAGTAACAGACAGAACAAAGTAAGTCACCAAGCAAAATAAAATAAAATGCGCAAATCTATGTCTAATCAAACTAAATACAGATAATCTCACCTTTAGAGATGCTTCAGTAATTTTTTTTCTCAGGCCTGGGCACAATTCTTTCCCCTGGTACAGCTTTTGTTCCAGCTTAGGTGGTAGCTAGGGGATTCTTCATGATGGCTCTTTCCTCTCTCTCTTTGTTCTGTTCCACCCCTTTATATATCTTTTGCATAAGGTGGGAACCCTTCGTCCCTCTGGGTTTCCACCCCCCCTCTCACTGGAAAAGCACCAGGTTAAAGATGGATTCCAGTTCAGGTGACATGATCACATGTCACTGCAAGACTTTATTACCCACTTGCCAGCACACACATATACAGGAAGACTCACAGGTAAAACACAGCCATCTGCAGCAATGGTCCTGGTTAATGGGAGTCATCAAGATTCCAAACCACCATTAATGGCCCACACTTTGCATAATTACAATATGCCCTCAGAGTTATATTTCATATTTCTAGCTTCAGATACAAGAATGGTACATTTATACAAACAGGATGACCACACTCAGTAGATTATAAGCTTTGTAATGATACCTTACAAGAGACCTTTTGCATGAAGCATATCCCAGTTACATTATATTCACTTATTATCATATTTTTATAAAACCATATAGACTGCACAACGTCACAGCTACTTTTTCTTAACTGTATTGTATGTGGGCAGACACTCTTGAAAATTGTGTTCTGTGGTGACAGTACTTTTTGTTTATCGCTAATCCAAATTCATTGACACCCCCCCCTCCCCCGGAACCATAAAGACAAAACATTGTTTTGGAGAGTTGTCTCTACAGAGACTTTGGCCTTCTTCCTTCCAAATAGGCTAGGAAATCAGTCCAATATCTAAGGGCTGGTCCACACTACCCGCCCAATTCGGCGGGTAGAGATCGATCTTCTGGGATCGATTTATCGCGTCTCATCTGGACGCGATAGATCGATCCCAGAAGCGCTCCCCCGTCGACTGCGGAACTCCTGCTCACCGAGAGGAGGAAGCGCTGTCGACGGGGGAGCCTGCCTGCACCGCGTGGACCCGAAGTAAGTAAATTTAGTTCGATATAGGAAACGTCGACTTCAGCTACGCTATTCTCGTAGCTGAAGTTGCGTTTCCTATATCGATCCCCCGCCCCAGTGTGGACCAGCCCTTAGACTATCTATTCTGTGCATTTTATACCAAATTTATTTTTTGAATATTTATCCTATCGTTGACAAATTTCCAGACCCACTAAATCCTGGTGGTCCCGCACACTCTCTCTGTGGATGGGAGTGCCTGATCGTGGAGATATTATTGTGGAACAGTACTTGTGTTGATATAGATTGCAAATGTTTCCTTGCCTTTTCTTTGTTAAAAATATAGGCTTTGATTCAGCAAAGTGTTTAAGCACATTTATTTATTTATTTGTATTACCGTAGTGCAGAGTGGTTCTCAATCTGTGGCCCATGACCACTTGCAGCCCAATCAGCACACAGCTGCAGCCCATGTGACCTCCTCAGTGCCATACAGGTAGTATATATATTGTGTGGGTGAGGCCCATGTTATAAATAGAGAGCCCACAATGGCAAAGAGGTTGAGAACCACTGCTGTAGGGCCTAGGAGACTCAGTCATGGATCAGGAGTCCATTGTGCCTGGAGTTATACAAAGAGAGAACAAAAAGGCAGTCCCTGCCTGAAGAGCACATGTTTAAGTCCATCCCTAGTCAAGAGAGCGTTTGAACATGTGCTTAATTGGACCATTCAATGGAACATAAAGAATCTGTTTTCCTACATTGGGGCCTTAAAAGGGGGGGATAGCTCAGTGGTTTGAGCATTGGCCTGCTAAACCCAGGGTTGTGAGTTCAATCCTTGAGGGGGCCTTTAGGGATCTGGGACAAAAATCTGTCAGGGACAGTAGTTGGTCCTACTGTAAAGGTAGGGGACTGGACTTAATGACTTTTCACATTCCCTTCCAGTTCTATGAGATAGGTATATCTCTATATAATAAAAAAAAGAATTAACAAAATGTTTAATTGTTTAGATCTTCAAAGACTACACTTTGAAGTACTGAGCTATCTTGATTATCACTTCAAAAGTTTTTTTCTCTTACTTAATTGGCCTCCCAGAGTTGGTAAGACAACTCCCACCTGTTCTTGCTCTCTGTATGTGTGTATATATATCTCCTCAATATATGTTTCACTCTATATGCATCCAAAGAAGTGGGCTGTAGCCCACGAAAGCTTATGCTCTAATAAATTTGTTAGTCTCTAAGGTGCCACAAGTACTCCTGTTCTTTTAAAAGACTACACTACCATTTGTGCTTAATGAAGCTGACCTCAGGCTGCATACTGCACAAAGATGCAACGGAACTGATTGGTTTCATAATTTTAACTAATTTTAGTTAAATACATAGAAATATAAAGTCTTCGTATCTGCCATGTTCTAATTGTTTTTTGCCCCTTTTCAAAAATGTTAATCTATTTTTCTCTATCAATTTAAAAACCTGGAGATCCACTCACTTGTACCTAAAACTCCCCATTACTTCAGAGAGAGCTCCAGATTTCTCTGATTCAAGTTTTACTCTGTGGAAATGCCTAAGTATCCTTTTTTTTTTTCTGATTTACTTGATGAAAAAGGTCATCCTTCCCTGCCCAGCCTTATGCTCATCTTGTACCTCAGTTTCAGATTCCCCAAACCTCTAAGTACTGCTACCTGCACATTTATTATTTTACTTTTGTATTGAAAAGTAAATGTGCTTCTTTTACACATTCACCATTCACTTGAATCATGAGACCTGCTGCCATGATTAAATCATTCATTTCTAGTTCATTCAAGATATTAAATATTATGACTTTTTCTGATTGAGAAACTCACATAATTTGGGAGCAGGATTTTGGATGGCAGAGGCCAGAAGAGACCATTAATGATTGCAGATTAGAACATAATAAGAACATAAGAATGGCCATACTGGGTCAGAGCAAAGGTCCATCTAGCCCAGTATCCTGTCTTCCAACAGTGGCCAATGCCAGGTGCCCCAGAGGGAATGAACAGAACAGGGAATCATCAAGTGATCCATCCCCTGCCACCCATTCCCAGCTTCTGGCAAACAGGGGCTAGGGACATCATCCCTGCCCATCATGGCTAATAGCCATTGATGGACCTATCCTCCATGAATTTATCTAGTTCTTTTTTGAACCCTCTTATAGTCTTGGCTTTCACACATTCTCTGGCAGGGAGTTCCACAGGTTGACTGTGCATTGTGTGAAAAAATACTTCCTTTTGTTTGTTTTAAACCTGCTGCCTATTAATTTCATTTGGAGACCCCTGGTTCTTGTGTTATGAGGAGTAAATAACACTTCCTTATTTACTTTCTTCACACCAGTCATAATTTTATAGACCTCAATCATAGCCCCCCCTTAGTCATCGGAGAGAGGTTGGGGACTGGTATGTGTACCTGATGGTATGGGGCCCCTTTTGAGGGCCTGGAACACCAATTGCACTACTCCCCTCTCTCCACTGTTGAATAGCAGAGCTAATTTTGCTTCCATTAGGAGTCTAGCTAGAGATTGCTGAGCTGAATTCACTTTGGGCCAATAGTGCACCAGCACTGGGGCTCCCCTACTACAAGCTGAAATCACTAAAAGAGCTAAAATCACTACAAGAGCTAAAATTGCTGACCTGAGATCACTGAGTGCTGTGTTAACTAGTGGGGGAGCCTGAAGATATATTGCTAAGCAGCTGACAGAGTGGAGCAGTTTGCAGGACGGTTGGAGCGGCCCGCGGAACAGTGAGCTGAGCAGTTTGCAGTGGCAGCTGGAGCAGTTCATGGGATGGCTGGTGGAGTGGCGCGGCTGGCAAAGCCGAGCAGTTTGTGGGACTGTTGGAGCGGTCCACAGAACAGCGAGCGAGCGAGCGTAGCGGAGCCAAGCAGTTTGCGGGGGTGGCTGGAGGAGCGGCGTGGTGTGGCTGGTAGAGCAGAGCCATTTGAGGGGAGGGAGAGCTCAGTGGTTTGAGCATGGGCCTGCTAAACCTAGGGTTGTGAGCTCAATCCTTGAGGGGGCTATTTAGGGAACTGGGGTAAAAACTCTGTTTGGGGATTGGTCCTGCTTTGAGCAGGGGTTTGGACTAGATGGCCTTCCAACTCTGATATTCTATGATTCTATCTCTTTTCCAAGCTGAAAAGTCCCAGTTTATTAATCTCTCCTCATATGGCAGCCGTTCCGTACCTCTAATCATTTTTGTTGCCCTTTTCTGAACCTTTTCCAAGTCCAATATATCTTTTTCGAGATGGGGCAACCACATCTGCACACCGTATTCAAGATGTGGGTGTACCATGGATTTATATAGAGGCAATATGATATTTTCTGTCTTATTATCTATCCCTTTCTTAGTGATTCCCAACATTCTGTTCGCTTTTTTGACTGCCGCTGCACACTGAGTGGATGTTTTCAGAGAATTATCCATAATGACTCCAAGATCTCTTTCTTGAGTGGTAACAGCTAATTTAGACCCCATCATTTTATATGTATAGTTGGGATTATGTTTTCCAATGTGCATTACTTTGCATTTATCAACATTGAATTTCATCTGCCATTTTGTTGCCCAGTGTTGCGAGTTCCTTTTGTAGCTCTTCACAGTCTGCCTGGGACTTAACTATCTTGAGTAGTTTTGTATCATCTGCAAATTTTGCCACCTCACTGTTTACCCCATTTTCCAGATCATTTATGAATATGTTGAATAGGACTGGGCCCAGTACAGACCCCTGGGGATTGCGGGATCTGCAGCTATTGCAGAGATTTAGTAGAAATCCTTAACTAAAGCTTTTATTTCTCCCAGTCTGGTTTATATTGGATATTTTGAATTCTGATACTTGTCTAATTGGGTAGCTTCATAAAAAGGCACTTTTGGAGGAGTTGGAGGGAAGAGGGTGGCAAATATTTTGAGGCCATCACATTTTGGACATTTGGTTTCAAATATGGAACTTTATGTCAAGAAATTTTAATTTTATGTCAGCTAAATTGAATGTACAAGCATCAGTTAATCTTCAGGCAGTGACAATTCTTGCTAGCCTAGCTCAGAGACTTTTTTGACCAGCTGGCAACATGTATTTTGCAGACTGGATCCAGGGCAAATTCCAAGTAGTTACAATTTCCCCTTTGAGCAAATAGGATTATTACCTCATGTCCATACTGGATATGGGCAGAATTCAACACTTGCCTACTACACCTCATCACATTCCAATGGCACACCTCTATCACATTAACATTTTTCTTTCTGAGTCATATACACCACTTTCACTCCTAGTCATGCATAAGAAACAATGTAACCAAACCCAAACACATATCAGCAGGGTCCCTGGTTATTTCAATATTTATGTGATTTGTCACTAGGATTTGGCATAATATTGTAAATGTGTAACCCAGAGATCAGTTATTTTCCATATTACCATAGAATACTTGGCAGAGTATTTGTGTCAGGAAGGGACTCAGTCTTCACAGGGTCAAAGGGTTAAAACAACAGCACCTCCTTTTCCCAGTAGTATTTTGTGTTAGCTCAAACAGTGATTTACTTTAGGTTGGCTAGCAAGAACTAAGAGAAATGGATGAGACCATTTAAAACTTTCCGTCCAACTCCTTGCTCTAGTTTTTGGGGTGGCCTTTTTGCCTCTCTGCTCCATTCAAAGAGCAGCTTTGTGTTTATCCCGTGCAGAGCCAGGATTTGTGGAAAGGCCTTGTATTCAACATGTCCTTGGGGAGACGTCCAAAACCAGGACATCTGGGAGGAGGGTCAGTCTGGTCACATCTGTCTTTAGGAGGATACAGGAAGGTGTGATCTGTTAGGAGCAGGAGGGAAAATATAGGCCTTTGCTATTAATAAGGGATTGGAAAATGTTTAATGAGGACTGGCAGGATGTTCAAATTGCAGAAGATGAGGTTTTGATGTACATTTTGTGCCCCAGAAGGGAACTCTTCAAAGGAGGTCAGCAGCACAGATGCAGAGGAGTTACAGGTTCCTCTCTCAATATGGAGAGGGGGTTATAGCAAGGGAACAGTGGCTGAGATGGATACATGTTCAGAGGGGGTACAGCTGAGAGTTCTGCCCCAAAAGTGCAAGGGTTGTGTATCCTTCTCTGCTGGAACTATTTGTGCTCATTGCATCTCTGTGTAGATGTTTTGCAGACACTTCTAGACTGGCCAGACTAGAACTGCAAAATAACCCTGCTTTCGAGGGCAGAAGAGAAGAGAGGCTAAATGTGTTATGTATTAATCAAACATGAATTTTAGAGGAAGTTAGTGTAGTGGTAATTACCTAAAGTCATTACCTTCTGATGATTATTTGGTGGCCTATATGAAATGAGCTCATTGTCCAAAACAGTTCTTTGTGGGCAGGTGTCCACATCACATCACATCAAAATAACAGCACCAAAACCGATCCAGCAAAGCACTTCAAACATACAAACAGTCCCACGGAAATCAGTGCTGGAGAAGGTGGGAGGAATCAACAGCCTTGAACCTGGGCCCACATGTCCCCAGGCAGTGCTCAGACCATGGTCACTTGAATGACTGGAGAAAGGGACCAGTGAAGCTCTAGCTTGCAAAGGGCCCTGCCCACAAAGCTCCTGATTGGGGGAGATGTCCAGCCCCATTGATTGGCTAGGAAGCTCTACTTAGGTCAGAAAGAGGCACAAGAAGTTGCCTGAGCAACTAGAGGAGTCCTTGGCTAGTGGCTGCTATAGAGCCTGCCTACTTGACTCCTGAGCCCTGCCTCCCAGCCTGTTCTTGGTTCCTCCTTATTCCAGACCCCCATCTGTTCCCAGTTCTTGATTTCCTGCTTCACTCCGGGTCCCTGCTCCTACACCTTACCCCTGATGATGTCTCTGGCTTCAACCCCTGGCTTGGCGCCTGGCTTTGATTCCGGCTCTGACCTTCAGTTTGGCACCTGACTCTGGCTCTTACCTTTGGCTTGGGGCCTGGCTCTGACCCTAGCTCCAGTTCCAGGCTGCTGATGCAAACCATTAGGCATGACCGCCCATGCCCCATTCCCTACACCAGGCCTAATTTGGAACCCCTTCTTGGCAGTATTGCTGTAGAGATGCATACAGTTCTACATGCATAAACTACCTTCCATCACCCGTATATGTGGTTGTTTCTTCAGGTCACAGTTAAAACACATTGATTGGGCAGCAGGAGGAAGCTGGCACTGCTACAGCTTGTGCTAGAATTGTTCCGAGGATCAAGAGAGTCTTAACTTTCTAGTGCTGCCAATGGGGGTCTCTTCATAAACACTACAATTAATAAAACATTGGGTAGGTTGGAAAAGGGCCTTAAATGTCTTTGACCATTTATCCAGCACTGACTGACTAACAAGCCTCAAGGAACTAGTTTATTTACATATTTGGTTGCCTTCTCTTTGATAATATTTTGTTCATAAGTAATATAAGGTAAATCATCTGCACCATGAGAATTAGAATAACTGTGTTGTAGTAAAAGCTTATTCTGGCTTGCTATTGAAGTCAAAGGGTTATGGATCAAACTTTAATATCCCCCAACAAAAATTGCTTTTTAAAAAAAATCAGTAAACAAAAATTGAAAGAAAAAAACACAAGCTCAATACTGGTTTCAAAAGAGAGATCCATGATATTTTGCTTTCTTTGTATGTGTAGTCATAGAACATGTTCCAGTAGAAACATAGCTAGACTATTTCCAATTTTAAAGTGGTTATAGATCTTTTAAGGGATCCCTGTTTATTATCTATATTATTTCACCAAAATGGAAGATGAAACATCAATAGTAATGGAATTATCAGTTAATAGATTACTATTGAATTGTCAGTACAGCGTAGTTATCTTCTTTTCTAAAGATTAACCTAAAGTATATTGTTCAAGAAATTTTTCCAATGAAAAGAAAAATCCATGTATTCTCCATTAATAATCAGAAGAGAATTTTTAAAAAGTCTGCAAATGCAGAATCTATTCTAATAATGTTCATGATACATTATTCTTTTCAATCTCTTTTTATATTTATGAGCAGTAGATGATCAAAATAATCTCAGCCTAAGTAATTATATTGACCTGGTTTTATTTTTAATCAGAATCAGGACCATAGGCATGCGCAGCCCATTTCATTAGGGTGTGCACCCAGGGAACCCCGCCCTAGCCCCACCCCTGCCCTGCCCTAGTCCCGCCCCCATCCACTCCCTCCTACTTCCCGCCCCCTGACTTCCCCCCTCAGAACCTCCAACCCCCCCCTGCTCCTTGTCCCCTGACTACTCCCTCCTGGGACCCCTGCCCCTAACTGCCCCCCCAGGACTCCACCCCCTACCTAAGCCTCCCTGCTCCTTGTCCCCTGACTGCCTGCCTAGGACCCTACCCCCTACCTGTCCCCTGACTGCCCCGACCCTTATCCACACCCCCGCCCCCAGACAGACCCCCGGGACTCCCATGCCTATCCAACTGCTCCCCACCCCCTGACAGGACCCCCAGAACTCCCAACCCATACAACCCCTCCTCCAACCCCTGCCTTCTGACAGCCCCCCCCAGAACTCCTGACTCATCCAACCCCCGCCCAGCTCCTTGTCCCCTGACCACCCCCTCCAGAGACCCCCCCCCACTAACTGGCCCCCCAGGACCCTCCTTGCTCCCTGTCCCCTGACTTCCCTGACCCCTATCCACCCCCCGCTCCCTGAGAGACCCTGGGACTCCCATGCCCCATCCAATCCCCCCTCATTCCTGACTGCCCCCTCCAGAGACCCCCCACCCCTAACCACCCCCCCGGGATCCCACCCCCTATCCAACCCACCCTGTCCCCTGACTGCCCCCACCCCTTATCCAACCCCCCTGGCCCCAGACCCCTTACCATGAGATGAGGCTCTTTAGCCTCCCCGCAGAGCCAAACACTGCCCCGCGGGAGCGCACAGCCCTGGCCCCCAGAGTGGGGGAGGGACTGGCAGCTTGCTGCATTCGTCCCGGCACTCCGGCCCGGGCGCGCGGACCCCACAGCTTGCCACCCCAGGGAGTGGAGCCATTTGCGCATGCCTATGATCAGGACACAGGTTCTATCTCCCTCACTTCCTCTCTTGCCCTCCCTCCGCCCCCCCCCTTTTTTTTTTTACTTTTTGTCACTGAAAAAGGGGGAAGGATAAAAATGGGGAGGGAGAGAAGGAAAAATCGGGGGGAAGGGATTGAAAATTTCAAAATGTTGTCACCACTCCTTCCCAGTTTTTTCTGTATATTTTTGCAAAAGATACTATATTTGGGGCAGATCTATGTTTAAAGCATTTTTGAGACCTTCAGATGAAAAGCACTGTAAAATATATTATGTGTACTATACTATATCTTAATGTAAATGCTTATATATATCTACTTATTCAATAGAAAAAACATCATTATCTTCTGGGCATCCAGACAAAACATATTAAAACAAATGGGAAATATTCCCATAATGTTAAGAAATCATTATCTTCCCCGTGGAACGTGATAACTGGTGAAACAATTACAGTTTGAAACCTCTAAGTACTTCTGATCAAATGCATTTGTGTCCACTTGCCAAATGACTTTTTTCTGATAAAGAGCTTTTCCTGCCTGTGCCCTGCTGAAGAGACACTATTCACGTCTACTTTATTTTCCGACAGACATTTTCAAGAAATGCCTCGTACTGTGGAGCACAAGATGATGAATATCGTCTAGAGGTTACGACTCCTTTGCAACGGGTTGACTTGTTTATGGGGCAATTCAACAGTGTCCTGCTAACTTCAATATCCGTCTTCACCAAAGGGAATCTTACTGTTGCTAATCTGGGAACGTCTGAGGGCCGCTTCATGCAGGTAAATATAACTGTGACATTAGCGCACTTTAATGTGCTCCACTTAGGAAGTGCTCCACTTAGGAAGAAAAAATCAGTTTCACACATACAGAATGGGAAGAGACTGTCTAGGAAGGAGTACGGCAGAAAGGGATCTAGGGGTTATAGTGGACCACAAGTTAAATATGAGTCAACAGTGTGATGCTGTTGCAAAAAAACAAATGTGATTCTGGGATGTATTAACAGCTGTGTTGTGAGCAAGACACGAGAATTCATTCTTCCGCTCTACTCTGCTCTGGTTAGGCCTCAGCTGGAGTATTGTGTCCGGTTCTGGGCACCGCATTTCAAGAAAGATGTGGAGAAATTGGAGAGGGTCCAGAGAAGAGCAACAAGAATGATTAAAGGTCTTGAGAACATGACCTATGAAGGAAGGCTGAATGAATTGGGTTTGTTTAGTTTGGAAAAGAGAAGACTGAGAGGGGACATGATAGCAGTTTTCAGGTATCTAAAAGGGTGTCATAAGGAGGAGGGAGAAAACTTGTTCACCTTAGCCTCTAAGGATAGAACAAGAAGCAATGGGCTTAAACTGCAGCAAGGGAGGTCTAGGTTGGACATTAGGAAAAAGTTCCTAACTGTCAGGGTGGTTAAACACTGGAATAAACTGCCTAGGGAGGTTGTGGAATCTCCATCTCTGGAGATATTTAAGAGTAGGTTAGATAAATGTCTATCAGGGATGGTCTAGACAGTATTTGGTCCTGCCATGCGGGCAGGGGACTGGATTCGATGACCTCTCAAGGTCCCTTCCAGTCCTAGAATCTATGGCTAGGTCTACACTACAGCGGGGTTCCGACCTAAGATACGCAACTTCAGCTACGTGAATACCGTAGCTGAAGTTGCGTATTTTAGGTCGGCTTACCTGGCGGTGAGGACGGGGGAAAGTCGACCGCTGCCGCGCTGCTGCCGACTCCGCTGCCGCCTCTTGCCGAGGTGGATTTCCGGAGTCGACGGCAGAGCGATCAGGGATCGATTTTACCGCGTCCTCACGAGACGCGGTAAGTCGATCCCCGATAGACAGATTGCTACCCGCCGGATCGGCGGGTAGTGAAGACATAGCCTATGAATGTGAGTGCAAAGAGTAAGTAAGATAAATTAGAACCATAAGAAGCCGACTATAGATAAATGGGGTTGGAGAAAGAGTGGGGACAATATAGCCACAGATTAATGCAATAATGGAAAATCAGGTGAATAAATTGAATAAATTGGAGCACCTGTAAGGAAACATAAGACAGAATACCAGATACAGCATCTCTGAAGGAAGTCAGCTTTGAGTTCATCACAAGACTCAAGAGTTCTATGACTTTCTTATTTTTAGCCCTATAGCCATGACAATAAGGTTAGTCTGTCCCCTTTCTGGTCTCACAGAATGCACCCCCTTGGATCTTAGGCCTCTTGCTCTTACCTTTTTCTGTGTGAAATATCACAATTCTCCTGCTCTTAGACTGGAACCAGGGTCAGGCTGCTCCACCTATATTAATCACTTAACACTCTGCAGGACTGACTGGGTTTTGGGCACATGAGTTTCCTCCCTTCTGGGACCTGTGATCTGTATTATAGCGCTGATAGCTTTCTTAAAACAAAATATTCTTATTTAGCAGTCAGAACAAAGCATTAGAGGAAAAAAGGAGGTTAAAGCAAGAGAGAGCCTGTACCAATAATGGCAACCTAGGCCAGGCTTAACGACACCCACCCCCCGCAGGTTCCTGTGTCTGCCTGTGTCTCAGTCAGGTTCCCCCTACCCCCTAAAACCTGGAGAAAATGTCCTTTTAAACCCTGCCAGTGTTCTTTGTTCTCCAGGAGGGTTCGTCAATTGTTGGTGGACTTTGGCCCCTCCTGGTCAAATTAATTCCATAGGCTGTCTGGGGACTGAACTGAGTCATCAGAGCTAATAATTCAGGCATTTTCTCTTTACCATCCTTAAGTGGAAGCTGATCAGAGGAAGTGGAAATGGATCTTGAGCCACTTTCTCCTTCCCGTCTGACCCATCCCAGATGGGCCCCCTATTGGGAAGCATTTTAATCAAATATATTTGTTCAGAAAAAAACCATGCCAGATCCAGGCTACATACATTATTAACAGATTGTTACAGGGCATTCATGTACGTGTCATACTTGCTGTCCTGCCCCCCTCATGGGCTGAAGGAATCCCACCGCTCTACCAATGTCTCCTGCAGGGGTGAATGTTGCTGCTGCTTATCTCTCTCTGCCCTATGGGGGAATGAATAGATGGTACACCCTGATATCCCTGCAGAGAGGTGAAGTTGCTCTTGCTGGTCATCCTTTAAAGAAGGGATGGGAAAGGAGGTCTAGGAAATAACCTACTGGAAAGGACACATGGGACACTTTACAAAAAATCAGTGTGAATCTCATTTGAATTTAGCATAGGATGACCGGACAGCAAGTGTGAAAAATCGGGACGGGGGTGAGGGGTAATAGGAGCCTATATAAGAAAAAGACCCCAAAATCGGGACTGTCCCTATAAAATCGGGATATCTGGTCACCCTAGCAAAATACGAAGTGATTATGCTGTAATTTTTACTAGCAGTCCCCATGATGAACTCACTGCCTTAAGGATGGAGATTGCTTTCATACAGGGATGCCTAGTGGTTAGAGCAGAGTCCTGCAAGCCATGGGACCCAAATTCTATTCCTGTAGGTAACCACTGACTCACTGTGTAATCCTGAGCAAGTAACTTAACTTCTCTGCATCACATTCCCATCTATAAGCATGGACAATAATACTTACTGCCCTCTTTGTAAGGTTCACTGTGAGATTTCAATGGGCTTTGGGTAAAGCCCTTGGTGATCTCTGGAGGAAAATACAAAGCAGTACTTTTATATATTTTATTTTTATTATGCATTCATGTCTTGAACCAGACTTTTTATTCAGGATTTTGTCCATCTCACAGAACAATAAAATATAACAATTAAAATACTTCCAGTCTACATTTCTCATTCTAGGGCCAGGCATAGATGAAAAGAAAGGCTATTGTGTGAGCTGCGTATTGCCATTAACAGAAATATTCACATAATTGAATTAGATTGGCTTGAGTTACAGGGGGAAGTTATCATGAAGATCATACTATAATAACACTCTAAGCCTTCCTTTATCCTGAACAGCCTTAGGGTCTAGTACCTCCAACAGCAGAGTGAACACTCAGACAGCCTTTAATGACTGGTAACAGCACATCTGTATAACCAAACTTAATATTTCTTGCCTTGATAAAAGGTACCATGTCTCCAGGATACAGGAATTACAGCATTTTCCAGAATGTAATACACGCAAATTAAATCTTTTTTTACCCCACTAATAGTTGTCTGGGTATTACTTCCAAACATGTTCATTAGCAAATTTTCAACTAAAGCAGAATTGCAATAGAGTTTCTATAGTAATCTGTCTGGTATCTGCAATGAATAGAAATAAATTCATAACATATGGGCCACTTATTTTAGTGTTGCTGGGATGTAATTGCTAAAAATCAGGATAACCTCACAATGAAACAATTCAGTGTACCACTCAACTTCCCAAATATTGTATTCAAATCGTATAGCGAAAAGCCACATTTCATAATAGTGATTTTATTTACCATACCTACCTTATGGGCTAAATTTGCAATGGGCCTCAACTGGCCCTGTCTTTGTACACATCCATATTTGCTCTCACAAGTCATTTGCACTCATTTAGTGCACTAGCATTTGTGTATGTAAATGATTGAGTTTATATGCACAAAATGTGTGTGTGGTCAAGCAAATGGATTTTGCATATTAGGACCCTGATCCTGCAAATTGACTGTGATCATGCAGAGCCACTTTAACTTCAATGGGCAGTCAGCTGCAGGATCAAGGTCTAAAATTTCTACCCTTTGAGTGCACACAAACACAGGCCAGGCATTGAAAATATGTCCCTATATACTATTTCAACCAAATACATTTTCAAGACAACTATTAATGGCATAAAGCAAAAAATTTCAAATGTAGATCCCTAATGTTGGACCCCAATCCATAAAAGGACTTAGGCATCTAAGCCCCACTAGGCTGCTGCTGAATCCTATAGGTGCTTAAACTCGCTATGGGGTATTCTGATGTGGGGGGGAAGTGGTCTTCCTCAGTCTCTCCTGTAGAAACTGTTCTACTTTGGATAAATATTAAAGAGTTATTGTTTTGGGGGGAGAGTGAGAATGACTCTATAGTCCAGCGTTAGAGCACTCACATGGGAGACGCAGGGTCCAATACTGCTGTTCCAATGACTATTTAATTATTTATCCCAAGCAGAACAGCTTTAACAAGAGAGATTGAGGGAGCACCCCACACTGTGTCAGAATACCCGATAGCCCATTGATCAGAGCACTTTCCTCGGAGGTGGGAGACCCCTATTCAAATCCTTTCTCCCTAGTAGTGGGGGAGAAATTGAACCTGGATCTCCCAGATCCTGGGTGAGTCTGCTAGCCACTGGGCTAAAAGGCAATAAGGAAGGCAGCACCAATACCTCCTTCTTCAGTGTTTCTTACAAGAAACGGCTTAGCTGCCTTAATCCGAATTAACCCTTCACCCGTCCACACTACAGAGCCAGTTAATTCGAATTAAAGGGCCCTTTAAATCGATTTCTGTACTCCACCTCGACGAACGGAGTAGAGCCTAAATCGATTTTGTTAATTCGAATTAGGGTTAGTGTGGACGCACACCACCGAATTACTGTGTTTAAGTTAATGGGGTAGTGTGGCCGCACACCACCGAATTAATGTGGTTTAAAACCGAATTAAGGTGCTTAGTGTGGCCGCGCACAATCGAATTTATACAACCTGTTTCCCAAATTCGAATTATCTAAATTCGGATTAATCCTGTAGTGTAGACATACCCAAAGAGAGGAGTTTCTGACTGTGGATCAC
Organism: Terrapene triunguis; assembly: GCF_002925995.2. Classification (NCBI taxonomy): domain Eukaryota; kingdom Metazoa; phylum Chordata; order Testudines; family Emydidae; genus Terrapene; species Terrapene triunguis. The sequence continues at coordinate 41,456,779 of NW_020664419.1, read as the reverse complement.
AAGTAGAGACAAGTGCCTCCCTGCAGCATGGATTGAGATGCCTAATTTCCTGAAAGAGGTTGGGTTTAAGACATACCCCTCTCATTGGCATCTAACTTAGATGATGCCTGCCTAGTGCGCTGGTTTTTATGCATCCCATTCTTAGGTGCCTGTCTCTCCCCATTCATTGTATAAAGGGTTCTAACTCAGGCTTTGGTGGTTCCCATTGTTTTTTCTTGTAATTTTCTACATGCCTAAAAGTTAGGTGTTTCAATACCAGAGCCTCTTTATGGATCCAGGCCTTAAATTCATATTTAGGTACCTAAATCGGTGGCCTAACTTTCAGACCTGCTCAGCACCCATAGTTCCCACTGACATCAATAAGAATTGTGGCTACATAGCGCCTCAGAAAATCAGGACCAGTTTATTTGAGTGCCTAAATATTACAGCTGGTCAAAAACCAGGGGAAATATTAGTGAACATTTTTGTCAACTTTTTTTCAGTTTTTATTTATTTTAGAAATTTCAGTGAAAATTTTTGTCAAAATTTGACAAACGTTGGCCAGCACTAACAAGGATGGAGGCTCTGATCCTTCACCATAGAAGTCAGTGGGAGTTGGATCAAGCCCTGAGGTGCTTAACTTTAGGTACCTGCATTTGAAACCATTTCCATCAGCCTCTTGGTAACCAACCATGTTATGCTTATTCTCTTTTTTTCTTTCCCTTCCTCTCTCTCAGTCCTTCACTATTTCCTCTGCTTGCTCACTCCCACTTTCATATGTATCCTGTGTCTCAACCTCTCTTCTCTCTGATTCTCCATTTCTGTCTCCATCCACCTTCTCTCTGCTCTCCATACAATTGTAGTAGAACACTACTACAAAACAAGTGTAATCTCTAACACACTGATTTTGTGGCCCAAATTACTATATAGTAGTGGTGGTGGTTGCTGCACGTATTTATTTAGGGATAGAATCTGATACCTTTACTCACAAGGTACAGTACCTTACAGTAACTCCTCACTTAACGTCCTCCCGCTTAACGTTGTTTCAAAGTTACGTCACTGCTCAGTTAGGGAACATCTTCGTTTAAAGTTGTGCAATGCTCCCTTATAATGTCGTTTGGCTGCCTGCTCTGTCCACTGCTTGTAAGATTCTGTGGAAGAGCAGTGACTTTACAAGGGAGCATTGCACAAATTCCTCTTCTCCGCCTCCTCCCCCTCCCTCCCAGCGCTTCCCCCACCACCAAACAGCTGTTTGACTTTTGGGGGGGAAGGAGCGGGGATGCGGCGTGCTCCGGAGAGGAGGTGGAGTGGGGTGAGAAGAGGTGGGCCTGGAGTGGAGCGGGGATGGGAAGAGGCGGGCCTGGAGCATTCCCGGCAAAGTCGGCGCCTGTTCTTCTCCGGGGAAGCTGCCACTGCTGCTGCGAAGGTGCTTCCTAGCGTCCTTGCCCGCAGCAGGCTGTGCCTGTGTGGGGTAAGCCAGAGGCACTTCCCAACCACAATACAGTACAGTACTGTACAGTATATAATGCCTTTTGTCTGCCCCCCAAAAAATTCCTTGGAAACTAACCCTCCCCTCCCCATTTACATTAAATCTTATGGGGAAATTGGATTTGTTCAACATCGTTTCACTTAAAATTGCATTTTTCAGGAACATAACTACAACATTAAGTAAGGAGTTACTGTACTTCATGAGTGGTTCCATTGAAGTCAATGGGATTACTCATGGAGTAAAGTGCTACTAAACCAGAGAAAGGGTATCAGAATGTAGTCGTATTTTGTTTGTTTAAAAAATGCATCTGCATGTGGCCCAAAAGCTTATATATTTTATTGAGTCAGTAAAAGGTATCCCATTCTTTACCTTCTGTGATTTTATTTGAGGATTACCTGGTTGAAAAGGAGACACATTCTCCTGCACTAAATGGAGAAAGTTGTGCATTTTTACTCAGCCAAGCTAAGATTCATTAAATTGATCTGTATGGTCTAGATACAGAAAACTCACAAGTTCTTTTAAAGCAAGTAATTGGGGTGGGTGGGAATTCCGTGTTCTCCAACAGAGAAGTCACAGCCCATTGATGCACTGATAATGTTTTGATTGCATCAAAAGTGTTAAACCTGTGTTGGACCGTGAGTAGTTTGGAGTTCATCGTTTACTAAATACTATAGAGTTTCTGTTACCAAACAGAACAGTAATAATTTTTCTAAGACAGCTGCCACGCATGAGAAGGAAAAGAAAAATGGTTTGACTTCCTTCCTAAGCTGGAGTCTGACAACAAGCTTTATTTAACAGTTTTTTTTCTTCTGAGTGGTTGCAGCTGTTTCTGCCTTTCCTATTGTCCTTGTTTTGAGTGTGTGGCTGGGAACACAAGCCATAAGTACAGCTGTTAGGTGCAAAGTGAATCAGGTATTTCACAGTGGTTATTTGATTATAAAGTCACATTGGAGATGCTATAGTTATGGAGCCAGATTCTTAGCTGGTGTAAATCAGCATAGCTCCACTGAAGTCAGAAGAGCTACACCATCTTTCACCACCTGTAGATCTGGCTCATGACTGAAAAGACTCTTTCATTATAAAGAATTTGATTTTCTTTTTATAATTTCTGTGGATAATATCAATGTTTATTTTTAGTCTTTTTTCCTATTTTTATCTACCGGTATTTAAATTTTCAGTTGTTGGACATTATGTGGTGGGGGGGCCTCAGAGAATAATTTACTGTCCTTGGATGTTGAGATTCAAAAAGTTAAAGCTTTATAACCATTAAAACATGTCAACATCACATGTCAAAATATACAGTGTAAATATCCTTAAATCAAACTCTAATAAGTTCTCCAGCAGCATTTTTCTTTCTTTGCCTATTGGTAAATTCTGAGTAGTTTGTGTGTGTATGGTGATGTTTACTGACATTTACCAATAAAAATCTAATCTTCCCAAGCCTAATAATAAGCCTCTATTTTCAGGCAGTTAGAGCTTGTCACAAAACTTACCATAATAAATTGGGCTGAAATTTCTGGACCCCAAAGAGAAACTTTTTTCCCTTGAGTACGATAATGTTCTGTTTGGCCATTTTTGAGCTCTCAGTGTGAACAATCCATTTCACTGACGGGAGATTTTGTTGATTTTTGGGGGTGTGGAGGAGGGTGTCAAAATGACTTATTTTTAAATGCTCAGTGTAGGCTGGTGGCCTGTTTCCCCAGCCCAGGAAGGAGTGACACCCTGCTACCAGTCTAGTTCGAACTCTTGTCTTATTTGGAGGAAATAAAGCTAAATTCAGCGTATCAATCATCTCTTCCCTTCGAACCCTGGAGGATCTCCTGCAGGGATCAGTCTGTTCCCCACAGATTGTCTCTCTACCAGCCACTTGCCTGAGAGTCACCCTGCCACCGAGCCACTCTACTTCCTATAGTGATTTCCCCTTCCCCTCTCTCCACCCCACCCCACCGCACCTCACCTCCCCATCCCATCCCCCATGCCCCAGGGTCTCCTGCAGGAGCTTTCCTGGTCCTTGCAGGTCTCTACTGCAACTGTGCTGCTTGCTATCTTTTAAACCACCTGGTCCCTAGCTGATCAGACTCAGCTGAGAGGTAGCTCATCCATCACAAGGGAAGGACCCATCTTCACGTTGAGTGCCAGCCACCCTGTGATATTCAGATTTGCAATGGACTTAATTGTCTGTGAGAGGAATAGGGCTTTGATGTGCCTGATGAAATCTGTTTTGGAAACAATGAGGTTCCCAGAGTTTGGAAATTGCACACCTAGCACGCTCACTATGAGTGAAATTGACCTCACCAGTGTGAAGCCCAGGAAAATGAGCTTCGCGTAGGTGCCCTACATGTGGAAGCACACGACGGGAAACCTCTCCTTACAATTCATACAACCTCTCAGGGCAGTAGGAACAGCTGCAGTTCCCTATCCTCCCTCTATATGGGGCTTTGGCAGAGCAGCCATATCATTCATGGATCTGCTGACAAACCCCACTCCATAGCAGAGAGAGAACCGCGGCAGAACCCTGCCCTCTGGTGCTCAGGGAACGGAGAGCTCCCGACTGCAGCCTGTCTGCATTCTGCCTGCTTCCTGCAGAGGAACAGCAGCAGTGCAGCTGCATAGTAAGCTCTCTGGGGCAAGGAACATATCTTTTGATAGGTTTATGCCACACCAAACACACTGGTGCCTTGACCCTCACTTGGGCCTCTCTGCGCTACTTTAATACAAATAGTTAATAGTGGGTCCTGGGCAAGGGGGAATCTTTTTTGATATACATTTTCTACCATATTTTTGATAGCCAAACAAGAGGTGGAGTTTCCACATGCTGATCCCAAACCTGTTGGTTTTCAGTTCAAAGTGTGTGGCACTTGTGTTTGACAAAAGCCTTTTCCCAGGACACCACCCCAGGTTAAAAACTAACAAACAAATGAAAACCTCTAGCACATGCAGGTCTTGCTCTCCGTACCTGAGGAGCAGAGGACTGCTATGGACACTGCATGCTTGTTTTCAGTGCTTAGATACCTACATGCATGAGAGATACTTCCGGAAGAAAGCTAGATAGAAATAATCACAACTGTGTTTAACTCAGTGATTACACTTGAGGCCTGGCCATGTATCCACTGAAATCAAGTATTGCCACAGAATTCAATGGGAGCAGAATTGGGCCTTCAACACTTAGCATCTCACAAGCTGTGATCTGCTTACATTGAAATAAGTCAGTGACAGAACTGCCATTACTTCAGTGGTGAAGGATCAGGCCCATGGTATATATTCATAAAAGGCAATGGTTCAGAGTAATGATGTACAGAGCCTTTCATCTTTAGATCAGTCATTCAAATTCAATGCATATCTAAAGTAACAGGAAATCATTACCATCTTTTGGCTGATCAGTGGCCTTTGAGTTGGTGGTCTCCATTCATTTTCTACTGGTCAGGTGTACACGTAACAACATCCACCAGTATGAATGGTAACCTCTGTTGGAAGCATTGGCAAAGAGACCAAGGAGTGAATGAACACAGAATGTAACAACGCCGGCATCCCTAGAAGTGGTCCCTCCAGAAAGGGGTTAAGGCACTTTGGTGGAGCCATGGAAAAACCTCCCCCTGCTCAAACCTTGCTTCCTATATTATACCTGTTTGTTATACCATGTTTTGTTGCTAGAGGACTTGACTTTCCAGAGGTGGCAATCCGGCACATTAAAAAAATAAACATAAAACATAACTATATGCATTTATGTGAATGTGTAATCAATCCAATTGCGGCTGCTACTCTGAACCCTGTCATTGCTTCTTTTCTTTCTCTGTTTTTAAACCAATGAAATTAAATGTCATAATCTATATTAGTAAAGAGTTATTAATATTTTAAACTTACTTTTTAATATTTAATGTGGTTTTGAATAGTAGTTCTTGTTTCTATGGTAGAGAGCATGCCTAGCTAATCCCAAAGTAAACTCTAATAGTAAGAGAAAAGAGAGGAAATCGTTATACTGAAGGTTAAAATTAACACCTGGAACCAAGTTACTGTTTTGAGAGAACACATGTTTTACTGTTCAGTTCCAGTAGAAAAGCTTATGCCCTTCAAAGTGGATCCATTATACTCAATGGATTACAATGATATATATACAGCATCCAGAGAGCTACATGTGTGCCCTTTACAAGGCTATGCTGCATATCCTGGGGCGCTTGGGGGTTACATAATAACATTAACCCTGAACCTATCTCTGCTGGATAATGGCCTACACCTGCCAGACATCTAGGGAAAACTAACAATATGATACTGAGACTGGCTTGTTTTAAGTAGCCTCTGATTTTTGCAGAAGATATTCTGACATGCATACAGGAACATTTGTAACTCAATCCTACTGACTAGCAGGACTGATCATCAGAATGAGTAAAATATATATTACATGCATGCTTTTGTGCTGAAGTTATATATGCAAAGTTGTGTATAAATTAACCAAAGGCTTCTGACTGAACATTGATTGGTTTGTGATAATGAAATAGAGTTTAAAAGAATGCACCTGATATCCATGGACATAAAAATGATGATTCATTTCCAGTATAAAGGAGATATTAATTAATCTATTGACCTCCTGTCTTCAAAGCCTGTCATCTCTAAAACCAGCATCACTGAAATACTCTGAGCTGTACTGGAAGGCTACTACATATATTTTCAGTGCCTATGGTTCCTTTTGTGTGTGTCTTTTTGAATGTTGGAAGTAAAACATAACCACCTTCAAAGCTAGCAGCGTAAATTGAAGTCTATAGTTCAGTCAGTGTACTGGTGAATTATCCATATCCTTCAAGGATGGAGGGGATAAAATGTTATATATTTGTATTTGTCTTGAGAGGCATGCCAAGAATTGCACTGCTTAGTGTCTATGCTTTTCTGGAAGGCAGCTGGCACACGTGTTCTCCTGCTCTTTGTGTGCTCTGGGGAGATGTTTGATTTCTTATGAAAATGGTATATGTGTCCCAGGAGATGGACAATCAGATTTGTTATTTTTAGGGAGTAATCCTACTCTTCCACTACCCCGCTTTCCAGGGTCATACCACAGCCGCGCCACCCGTCCCACTGCATAGGGAAGAGAGGTGCTGAGTAACTGCACAGGAATACCATGCAACCTAGCTGCATGATGAGTCTGTCTCTCTTGTTGTCTCTCTGTAGGATTATGTAAGACAAGGTTAAGGCAGGCCAAGAGTTGCTATCAGGTGGGTGCACAGCTGGGTGAAAGAAAGTACTCAAAGAGTACTTATCATTTACAGTCAAACTGGGAGGGTGTATCTAGTGCTGTCTCCCATGGGTCAGTCCCCAGTCCACTACTATTAAATATTTTCATTAATGACTTGGATAATGGAGTGGAGAGTATGCTTATAAAATTTGCGGATGACTCCAAGCTGGGAGGGTTTGCAAGAACTTTGGAGGACAGAATTAGAATTCAAAACAACCTTGACAAATTAAAGAATTGGTCTGAACTCAACAAGATGAAATTCAATAAAGTGCAAAGTACTTCACTTAAGAAGGAAAAATCAAATCCCCAACTACAAAATTGGGAATAACTGGCTAGGTGGTAGTACTGCTGAAAAAGATCTGGGACTTAAAGTGGATCACCACTGAATATGAGTCAACAATGTGTTGCAGTTGCAAAAAAGACTAATATCATTCTGGGGTATATTAACACGAATGTTGTATGTAAGACATGGGAGATCCCTCTCTACTTGGCACTGATAAGGCCTCAGCTGGAGTACTGCATCCAATTCTGGTGCCACACTTTAGGAAACATGGACAAAGTGGAGAGAGTCCAAAGGAGAGCAACACAAATTATAAAAGGTTTAGAAAACCTGACCTATGAGGAAAGATTAAAAAAAAACCTGGACATGTTTAGTCTTGAGAAAACAAGAATGATGGGGGACCTGATAACAGTCTTCAGATATGTTAAGGGGTGTTATAAAGAGGACAGTGATCTGTTCTCCATGTCCACTGAAGGTAGGGCAAGAAGTAATGGGCTTAATCTGCAGCAAAGAGGATTTAAGTTACATATTAGGAAATACTTTCTAACTATAAAGGTTTTTAAGCTTTGGAAAAGGCTTCCAAGGGAAGTTGTGGAATCCACATTTCTGGAGGTTTTTAAGATCAGGTTGCATAAACGCCTGTCCTGGATGGTCAAGGTTTATTTGGTCCTGCCTTAGCACAGGGAGCTCGACTAGATGACCTCTTGAGGTCCTTTTCAGACCTACATTTCTTTGATTCTGTGGACTTGGCCAGTAAGATCACAAACTACACAGATATGTTGGCCCCCAATTTTTTATTTATTTATGCATTTTGCATCTCTTGGCTACCTCTACAGTGCCTTAGTTACAGGCTTGGTCTACTCTTAAAAGTTGCATCAGCATAGCTACGTTGGTGAGGAGTGTGGAAATACACCCCTGACTGACACAGCTGTGCCAACAAAACTCCCAGTGTAGATGCAGCTATGCCAATGGAAGAGTCCTTCTGTTGATGTAGCTAATGTCATTGAAGTAGCTAATGTTCCTGCACCTGCAGAAAAACTCCTGCATATACTGTGTTTACACTGGAGGCAGTGGTGACATAGCTATGCCAACATCGGCTCTGTAGTATAGACATAGTCGTAATGTTGGCTGTAGATCAGTTGCATGGGTATTTCACACCATAGTCCCAAGATGGGGGAGGGGGGTATTTCTATTCCTCTAATCTCAGATCACATCACCAGGTAGAAAACCATTTTACTCAGGCTTTGAGCAGCTGATGTGAATTTTATTTGTGGTGAATAATAGATCATTCAGTGTTTTAAGTACCAAATATTCTCTAGAACTATAAAAATAGGGTATTAAATTTACTTAGGATATGTCTACTTTTTGAGCTGGGGTATAATTTCCAGCTCAAGGACACATACCTGTACTAGCTCTGATGGAGTTAGCATGCTAAAAATAGAAGTGCATTTGTGGCAGTGCAAGTGGTGGGAGGGGTTATCCACCCGAGTACATACCTAGCGTCTCAAACAGGATCATACTGGGAGCAGCTAGCCCCTCCCACTGCTCGCACTGCTTCGGCTACACTCTAATTTTAGCATGCTAGCTCAATCAGAGCTATCATGGGTATGTCTCCTCAAACTGGAAGTTACACCTGCAGCTCGAAGTGTAGACATACCCATAGATTGTAAGCCCTTGTGTCAGGAACTTTCTTTTTGTTCTGTGTTTGTACAGTGCGTAGCTAGCACAAACAGATCCTAGTCCATGACTAAGACTCCTCAGTGCTATCGCAATACAGATATTTAATTACAGTAATAATAATACCATTTCTTATATTGTTCTTTGGCTAAAACCCCGAAGTATTTAAGGGTTAACATTGTTGCTCAATCAGAAAGAATGTTTGGCAATAAGAAGAAGCCTGGATTAATGATAGAAAAGAATTCTTAGCATTTTATAGCAGTGGGTATTCGAGAGGAGACAGGGCTAATGATCAACTAAAAAGGTATTTGCAGCTGTGGTGTTACCTCTGCTCGTATAATACTAACATTAATCAAGCTTTTCCATGCAGCTTTGCAGTTCATTCCATTTTTCACTCTGTCCTGCATATAAAAACAGAGCTCATCCCCTAATATATTGTTCCAAAGATCATAGCTCTGTGTCGCAGAAAACCATCAAACCTTATTGATTTCTAAAAACTGCATTTTTCTGTGCTGTGAATCAAACCTGAACAGCAATTCTTTACCAAAAATAGCTTTACCTTAAAGAAAAACTTCCCCTGTTGTTTGTTTCCGCCCAAGAGTCTAAACATCCGCAGGCTGTGAAACACTTATCACCATGAATTAACTGGGAACATATTTTATTGAAGTTTTGAATTATAGCAAAGTGAGCATTTCTATGGCTAGTTCTGGAGTCGGCCATCTTGCTGAAAGACAATGGCAGTTCTCGAAACCCATGTCCTAGCTCAGGGGTGGCCACCCTGAGCCTGAGAAGGAGCCAGAATTTACCAATGTACATTGCCAAAGAGCCACAGTAATACGTCAGCAGCCCCCCATTAGCTCCCCCTCTCCCCCCGGTCCCAGTACCTCCCACCCACTGACAGTCCCCCAATCAGCGCCTCTCCCTCTCTCCCCG
>NW_020664419.1:41326449-41442200 GCF_002925995.2 Terrapene triunguis | reverse complement strand
GAGTATATACGGTACTTATCAGATCTTCTAATTACTGAACTAAACTACAGTAGAGGAGTAATTTTCACATTTGAAACCAGAGTAACATCATCATACTTTGCATAAATAAGGAGTTTCTCCTTGCTAGTTAAGATATTTTTGTAAAGATCTGTATATAATTCTCTTATCAATAGATAACCAAGATTCCCTTGAATGGACCAGGCTGTGATCACTTTAAGTCCTGCAGTCAGTGTCTTTCAGCACCTCCTTTCATGCAGTGTGGCTGGTGTAGTGATCGGTGTGTGAGGTCCTGGGAGTGTGTTAAAAGGATGTGGACCCAGGAGACATGTTTGCCGAGAGTTTATGAGGTAAAAAAAATTCCCCCCAAATTTATCTCAGAGGTAGGACTGCACATGTATTTCAAGCATACCTGTCCAACAGAATGTACCTGAGGCCTCTTGAGCCTTCTGAGCCCTGGAAGTCTGCAGATGCTAGCTATGCAGCTAGCCAGCCTATGCAGTAAAAAGAGCAAGCTGTCTTTTCCCCTTACAAAATCTCAGAGCTTTTCAAGACCAGGAGTCACAGAGCAGTGTGATGAAAAGAATTTGTGTTAATGTAATTGTTTATTCTTGTTTATGCTGCATTCCAACAGTATCAGGATTGGTGGTGTCATCGCATTAGGATCTGTATAAAGATATAGGAAGGCATGGCCCTGCCCCAAAGAGCTTACAGTGTATGAACGCAAATTACACATGGACTACAACCAAATAGATAAAATTTTAATATACATTTTTTCTCTTTTTTAAATTATGATAAATAAAGTTTCCACTGTCTTTACCTTCCCCTCAGCCTAATTACCCTTAACTGGCTGCTGACCTCATGTAAATAAATTCCCCACATTCTGTGCTCCACCGCTCTCCCATTCTGGATTTGTCCCTCTGCTGGGGATCTGTGGAAGAAGCCTTGGTCTTCAATAACTACCATTTACTGTCTCAAATGTGGAACTGGGTCAGGGTTTCAACTGATCTGTTTGTGATTTAAAAAAGGAAATTCCCTTCACGTGGTGGGGAGAAGGAGGGCAAGTCAGCTCTCAAAGCCTTCCTCACAGGGAGAATGGGTAGGAAGACTCTTCCTGCTCACAGCTGCTGGAGATGATGTGGAGGAGTTCCCCATCCCATATCACATTTTGATGGATGGCTCTGTCTCTTCTTCCCTCCACCACCCCTGCTGCTTTTTGGTTTGTGGCACGGATGGGAGAGAAAGGGAACATCTTTGGCCTGATGGCATCCTCTCTCTTCCTTACCTAAGCTCTGTAACAGCGCTTCCAACCAAGGAGACATCTTTAGGCCAGGTGCTTTTTCAAACCTCTCCCCAGCCTTGACAGTTTCTTGAGTGTCATTCCCGTAGGCCTGGTTGCCATGTGCATGGCCCTGGGGCAGGGCAGAGTCTGTGGCTCTGTCCCTGGGAAAGAGGACAGCTGAAGGCCGCTTTCAGTTGTAGAAAACCCCATAAATGTTAAAAAGTACACAAGAGCAAAATTACACTGATAATCAAAGAGCCCACTAGCGCGTTGCTGTTTTCATTTAGCTATGGTTAAGGCAAGATTTGTATTGGCTGACTGTGCATTGAACCAAATCATTTTGTGTTAAGTGTGACACAATGATGAAGGCCTTGTTTCATGGAGCAGTTAATACACTAGTAAATGGAGCGGAGAACAAGCATAAAACGTGCTTGTAGCATTTATAGCCATTATTTTTACTGATGTATACAGTGTTAAATTCTTATTCCTTTTGCATGTCTGAACTTATAAATAGGGATGAAACTTGAAAGACTAAGCACAAAGAGAGAGACACTTTTTAAAAGAAATAATATTTCATAATATTAGGATTATGAATACCAAAATGATTATGGCACTGCTTCTCTACTGTCTTGTGCAGTCATTTACATCTGTGCAAAGGGCTGTAAAATAAGAACGAGAATGTTTTACACTCACTTTGTACAAGTGCACAACATTCTATGACCTGTGCTATACAGGCCAGACTAGATGATCTAATGACCCTTCTGGCCTTAAAAATCTATGAATTTGTGAATCACGCATGTACTTGGGTGCATAACACTGGATACAAGGCAGTGGAGAATCAAGCCCAGAGAGTCTCCATTGCCATCATAATTAAATATATACATATGATGTTTCTACAAGACCAAACTGTTCAAAGCTATATAACATAGCTTATTTTGTGTGTAGGTTCTGATTTTCAGATATGCTGAGCACGTACATTGACTTCATACAGAGTTGAGTGTACTGAGCCATTCTTAAAACCTTTCCTGGAGAGCCCAGTTCTGCAATCCTTATATTGAGTAGTGCTGACTCATGAAGGTAATCCCTCTGAGTTCAATGCAATGAATCCTCTCAATAAAGTATTTCTCAGTACAAGTGGGGATTGCAGGATTGGACCTCTACAACTTTAAAGAGTGCAAGATCTCATACGTTTTTTCATACTTATTTATAATTTAGTGCCCTGTGTTCAAATGTGTGTGTGTGTATATATTTTAAATTTCAGTAAATATGTGGCAGTGATTGATCTTTAAAGTGACTCTCCTAAAGATTTGCATTTCAGCATGCACAAGTTTGTGAAACTTGTTCCTAGAAGGCTTGGGAGGAAAATAATGCAGCTAAGTGCTTAATTCCCTGTGGATTGCTAGCTGTTAAGGCAAATTTCTTGCTCTGCTTGACCATGACATTTAACATTATTACTGAAAAAATATTTTAAACAGATTATTAATCTTTTTCTGTTCTATTTTTAAACCCATGTGCATAAAATACAAGAGCTAAGCATGTTTTGTTCCTAACAAATGGAGGAAACCTGCTTTGCATGATATTTGACATTCAATCCTAAAATCCCACAAAAAGTAAGCGAGATTTCAGGGAGGCAGAGGGTTTAAATATGTTATATGATATCTTTCACCTGAAGCAGATGCAAGAGGTGCTTTGAGGGCCTGATCCAAAGCCCACTGAAGTCAATGGTAAGACTCCTGTTGACTTCAGTGGGATTTGGATCAGGCTCTGAAAAAATCTTTCCCAGTGTATTCCACAGCATTTTATTCAATGAAAAATCTACTAGGGGATTTTCTCCCTGTAGAGAGGAGGAAAGGAGTCCAATATTTTTCCACTGGAGCTTTGTAGATCTCCCAGTTCTTGCCCCGTTGCTTTAAATATCCCAGCTCTTTACTTGAAGTTTTGGGTCACAGTGACCATTCTCCCAGCTGGAGAGGTCTCAGCAGGATTCTTGCACTCCAAACTGCTGCTTTCCAAACATTCTCTAAATGGTAAAAACAGACGGAATCCCTCCATCATGCCATATAGAAAAACACAGCTAGCTGTGGGTGAGACAGACAACTCCAATTCTCACAGACAGGGTTTCTCTGAACACTCAACTGTTTGGCACCGTACACCTATCGAAATGCTTTGCAATTATTGCTTATGCCAACAAATAAGTGCATTTTCTCAGCCTGGACACACAGTGCTAAATCAAATCTGGGAGTCTTGGATGGGTCTCATCAGAGATTACTTGGTAATGGAACAAATTGCAATGCTCTATTTGTGGAATTCAGGTCACTGTGGCAGGTGAACTGCACAGGAGAAAAAAATAGGGTTGTGTCCAATCTTGCTTGTTAACTGTGTATAAAGAAGCCCTGAGAGGTTTTGTTGCTGTTTTTAAACAGGGTGGCTTTTTATCTTAGAAATATCAAGAATGTCAGGCCTTTTGTTCCCTGTTTAATGGGAGGACACATTCGAGGTTTCAGATGTGCATTGTGAGCTTTCTTGTCCCTTAATTGAAGGGATGGAGCTGTTGAATCTTTAACATCTTTTCTTCCAACAGTTTATAGGGCATTTGAGTTAAACATGTTGGCTGTTAAAACCAAGTGAAAAAACTGAGTTTTAAATTTTCTGCTTAAAAATCACTTCTGCTCTCATTTTAAGGCCTGATCCAAAGCCCAGGAAAGATGATGGAAAGACTGCCTTTGACTTAAAAGGGGTTTGGATCAAGCCATGAATTGGGTTTCATTGTTGTTATCTGTGATGTTTTCTTACTCCTACTACTTCTCCACTCGTTCCATAAATTCTTCTAATTAAAACAGGTAGACAAGTCCTGAGTCCTGTTTAGAACTGTTTGTTTTTTGTTTTCTTTTGTTAACACCTAATTAGTGCAAATGCACTATGAAGAGTTCGCAGAAAAGACCTGTTTGTTAAACACCCTTCAGAAGGCTTACAATTCAGTTTCCGTGAGTCCTCCAAGAAAAAGTCTGGAAAACAAGGCTGGACTCTTGATATATTTAAGGTACAAAACAAACAGAATAAAAATAAATAAATGAATTAAAACTCATTTCAAGCCTTTTTATTCAACTTAAAGAATCACACAAGATCAGAAACTTTTTTTATCCTTTAATATCCACTTTTAAAACTTACCGTTTAAGCTTGTTTTGCAGGATGTAATGGCTAGATTTGTTATCCCTTGATTCATGTCATCCCCCAGCATACATTATATGGCTGATGTCACACCCTACCTTTGAGGAATAAGGCAATTTGAGAGGGGTCAGGTAAGTCCCTTCGCTTACAATATTGCATAGTTTTGTAAAGTTTGCTTTTAATTTCCCTATTTGATAGCTGACTGGCTACAAATAGGGATATTCAAATGGTACGGACCTGTGCATTATTGTTCAGACAATGGGATTTACCTCACCCCTACAAAACAATTTCCTTCCCTGGTAGGGCTCCAAGGTGAGTGTTACCCCAAAGGCAGAGTGCATGCTGAGTTACATGGAGCAGGGGCAGGGCCGGCTCCAGCATTTCTGCCGCCCCAAGCAAAAAAAAAAAAAAAGCCGCGATCGGCGGCGGCAGTTCAGCGGCAGGTCCTTCGCTCCTAGAGGAAGTGAGGGACCTGCCACCCCCGAATTGTCGCAGGTGCTGCCCCTCTCCCTTGGCTACCCCAAGCACCTGCTTGTTAAGCTGGTGCCTGGAGCCGGCCCTGAGCAGGGGCAATGATACAAAGTCAGTCTCTTTGGGGACCTAGAAACAAAAAACAAATAAGGAAAATGTAACTCTGAGAACCAGTGAACACAAACCCTTTATGGCCTAGTTCCCCGTACTGTAGAAGGTGTAATACTGGCTGTAGTATAATGTGCTGAGTGGCTATGTGGGCATCTCTGTTTTGCTCTTACTCTATTCCCCCAACCCTTGGATAGGTCCCCTGTGCTTTGCTCAGTCACAGCCTGATCCAAAGCCTGTTGAAGTTAATGGAAAGACTCCCACTGCTTTCAATGAGCTTCTTCTGGTTTTTGATGACAGTAGTAAGTTTCACTGTATAGAATATATGATATAATTCCTGTGAAGTATTTCTCAACAGCTTTTAACCTACAGTTTCATTTGTGAGATTCTTCATGTATAGCTACTAGGAGACTTGAAAGGAAATGA
Organism: Terrapene triunguis; assembly: GCF_002925995.2. NCBI lineage: Eukaryota > Metazoa > Chordata > Testudines > Emydidae > Terrapene > Terrapene triunguis. The sequence goes on along the minus strand of NW_020664419.1, from coordinate 41,436,748 downwards.
GCCTGTCTTACTGGATTTTAGATGAAATAATAGCCACATAGTTCTTAAGCAGTTTTCTTTCAGCTTGAGAGTGTAGAAGTAGAGTTTATGAAAGGCACAATTGTATTGGATTTTAAGGGCAAATATGCGATCACTAGGAGCATTAAGCCAAAGACGTTTAAGTACTATGATCACAAGTGTAAGTTAAGTCTTTTGTTCCCTGTTGATTATCTGGTAGTGACTGGAATGTTTGCAAACTTAGGCAGTATTGTTAAAAGCCCACATCAACCCTAAACCCCTGTGTCTTTTAGACTTTCATTGGCAGTGCTTTGCTGAATACCTTAACTGAGGTTTGTACAACTTCTATAGTGTTCCTACATTTTTCCCACCATTGTTCTATTTTACAACACAATTTACAATATATAGAAAAAAAGCATTTCCTTTCTAGATTGTCAGTATGTTGCCGAGAGGTAGTTTATTTTTAACTCAGAATTAGAAGTAAACAAATGTAACAGATTTTAGTCAAAGAATAGTAGAAGTCTTATTAACTTTGTAACTGCCAAAGCAATATCTGATTAAGACATCTTTGAAGCTGCTCCATTGTGCATACCTGCCCTTTCATCAAGCTAACAAAAAAGTTACATGGTCATTTTTGGACTCTTTTGTTCAGCATTCAGCTTGTAATAAAATCACATACATTGTATGTTTAACATACCAGAAATGGGATGTAAAAGACAAGATCAGGAGGATTAAAAAGATTATTACAATGCACAGCTTGTTCAGTGCCCCTAAACACTATCCCTCAGAGCTTTCTAGCAAAGGTTTTGTTATTTATTGCTATTGTCTGAGGAAGCCCATAATGTGATGAATGAAAGGTGATGAACAATTAAGATAAATGGTAGGATACCGTCTACCAGATGAAGTGCTTCTATAAAACTATTCTTCTCCTTTGCACATTATGTAAAATTCATCTGAAGTTCTAGCAAAACTGATAAAACAGTATATGTTTTTCTTATAGATTGTCCCAAGGAGCGCTCCATTAGAAGGCGGAACAAGACTTACAGTGTGTGGCTGGGACTTTGGATTCAGCAAAAATAATAGATTTGACTTAAAAAATACAGCAGTGCTTATAGGAGGAAAGCCTTGTACTCTGGAAGTAAAAGTCAGCAACAAAAACAAGTAAGATACTTAAAATGCCCTGCATAGTAAATCCCTTAGAGTCTTCACTTGCTGGATTGTAGCCCTCCAATAGCATCTGGCTTCCTCCAGTTCCCAGGTTTCAGACCCATACAATAGTATAGAAACAGCATTAGTCTTAGGCAACAATCTCCTCAGAAAAGGGGAATCCATTGAGGGCCTCCGTGTCGGAGGTCTGATATCCTAGCTAAGGCTGATGGTTCTTTCAGTAGTCGTTACTGCGACTGACCATGAGGTGCGCTGCCACGTCGGTGGGACCTGGCAAAGGTGAAAGGGTCTTAGGAAAGTTCTGCTTGTTACTGTTAGTGAGATCCAAGAAGGTGGTAATGAATAACTGCTCTTCATAACTAAGATGTCTTAGTCAAGGTCCCATAGGGCTCGCTTTTACCATCTCTCCCTTTCAAATTTGAGAAGCTGCTGGGGAGATGATGAGGGGATACATGCATTATTGTCATCAATAGTCTGATGACTCTTTGTACATCTCCTCTGTCTCAGACACTAACAAAACTGTTTCTGTATTTTCCCAATGTCTGGCAGAGGGACCAGGATGAAAGTCTTAAGCTCACTGTGGCCAGGACAGAGACATTGATTAGCATCTTGCAGAACTGACAAATTCTATGAATATTCTCTTTCAGCTGATGACATCTGCCAATATATTGATAAAGCAACCTGCTGTCTCAGGGTCTTGCTAGATACATCACTACCCATCTAGTTCAAGATAGACAATGCCATGTATAGCCGCTGTTGCTATCTTAAGCTACGCAAAGATGTGCTCTTTTCTTTCTAATAGAGATGTCACTGCTATGCCATGATAACTCTGTCTCCTGAATAGTTTAACATGGCAAATAAAACAATGTAAGGAAAAGAAATTGACCATATATATATATATATATATATAATGTATTGATGCATATTGCCATCACATTCTAATTTATTTTTTCAGTAAGGTTTAAATTAAAACAAGAAGCTAATAGTTGTACATTTTTGCTGCCTGACAAAATTCAGATGTAAAGGGAAATTTTTAAAACAAAGTAAACATTACATGTATAAGATACACTGGTTTTCTGTCACATGCTCAGTGTTTTCAGAAATATAATATTCAATATATCAACATAATTTTCCCTGGCTAAATACAAACACTATAGTGATGTGAAGTTTAGTGTGATACTAGAGAACTTGCATCTGAAGAAGTGAGATTCTTACCCACGAAAGCTTATGCTCCCAATACTTCTGTTAGTCTTAAAGGTGCCACAGGACCCTCTGTTGCTTTTTACAGATTCAGACTAACACGGCTACCCCTCTGATAAAGAACTACAGTTTATTTTATTGTTATTTCTAAAGTATCCATCACTCAGATGGATTTATGATTTTTGTTTAGTATGGATGTTGTATTATTATGAGTTCATGTGACTCCATTTTCATACGAAATAGTCAGTCCAGAAAACAAAATAAAAACCATCTTGATCTTTATTTTTCAAAGGCTAGAATGCACTGTTGCTGCTGCAAAGAACCCCAGTTTTAATATAACCAGCAGTGTTTCAAGTGGACATGGCACATCTTCCTTCAACACATTTTCCTATGTGGTAAGCACTCCGATTAAAATTGTAGTGCCAAAATTAATTTAATTATTCATTAAAACAGGAGACAGGATACTGGACTAGATGGATCATGGATCTGACCCAGCACAACAATTCCTATGTTCCTATTTGAGTCATTGTTGCCTCATTAAAGTGCTAAGAATATTATGATTGTATATTTTAATATCCTTTTTTAAAGATATTGAAGCACAATTTAATAAGACAAATTATTATTTTTACCCCTACAGAATCCTGTAATAACAAGTATCTCTCCCACCTATGGTCCCAAGTTTGGTGGAACATTATTAACATTATCAGGGAAATACTTAAAGAGTGGAAAATCCAGAGAGATTTATGTTGGTGGGAAACCATGCACCTTAAAAAGGTATTATATTCACAAGAGTGTGTTTGCTTTGTATTATGAACTGGGTTTGATTAAATGTTTTGGACATACAAAGTAAATGAACCCATCCCCTAATGCTATGTAGAAGTGGCACTGTAGTACTTGAATGTGCTAGCTTTCAGTTCCGGCGTAGTCCCTGTGCCCTACAGGTCAGGAGAAGATTTCACCTCTTCTGTAATGCATACATTTCACTACAGCCCGAGAGGAAATAAAAAGCTGATGACAAGTGATGACAGCTCCTGACTGTATAAGAATTGCACACATCCTATTATTTTTGTCTGCCCCACCCCCACACCAACCCATTTGTTCATCTGGTCCATCTGTTATATCTTGTCTTTAAGACTGTAAGACCGTTGAGGTATTTTCTATATGTTTGTACAGCATCCAGCACAGTGGGGCCCTGACCTGCTTGAGGCCTCTAAGGCCTCCCCCTCACCAGGTCTTAGTTGACCCGGGTTCTGAGACTAGCTGCTTCAGGTTTTGTTTTGCTGTGTAGACATATTCTAAATGCTACCTCTGTATAATCATTAAATAATAATAGCTATAGGTTTTGGGCTGAGAAATATCATGAAGTTGCCGGCTATTTTGCTAATCTACAATAATAATATTTGTATTATTGTAGTGCTTAGCCCTAGTCATGGACCAGGACCCTGTTGTGCTAGGCGCTGTACAACACTGATGTTGCAGTTATTGTTACATACATTGTGCCCGGTCCTATCCTTGGTTAAATGGGTGTGATGCATACTTCAGGTAATAGAAGTTGTACCCATTTTCTTTGGGGCAGAATTGGTCTAAATTTTGAGTTTTTCCACATGGTTATGGAGAAACCTAATGGCAAAAACTTACACTTGTGGGACACATGAGAGAGCAATGGTCTATGAGTTAATGTACAGGACCCAGAGTCAGGAGGGCTGTATTTCATTCCTGGCTCTGACACTGATTTAACGTACATTCTTGACCAAGTCATTTGAGCTCTCTGAAATTCCATTTCCCAGTCTGTAAAATGGAGATACTTACCTTGCAGGGAAGCAATTGGATCTAAGGTGCAAAGTATTGTATCATGTATGCTTTTTTTAAATTATGAGAATTGCTCACGCAAAATAATGGCATACCTCCTCTGCAAATATGACTGCAGGAAGTATGAAAAACACTTCAAAATAATGAAAATATTGTTGCCCATCGGGAGCCTGTTTCAGTTTGTTCAGGCAATGAGTTTGATTCTCCTCACACTCGTACTTGTTTTACACTAGTGTAACTCCACTGATTTTGGTTAAGTTACTCCTGAGTTTCATTGGTGTGAGTGAAAGTGATGAGCCTTACATCCACTGATCTCTCAAACTACTAAATACATAAAGGCACAAGTTGACTCTCACCTCCTCCCCCAGACAAACTCAGATAGCCTCCACTGCAGCCAAATCGCCACCACACAATTACAATATGGTCTTTTGTCCTTATTTTTTTTAGTATTGACCTTTGTTCATTCTTCCTTTACCTTTTGAAAGGCCCTGTGACCTGTGCTGGGTGACAAACAATTATCTTAGGCCACTTCCACATGTACACTATTAGGTGACTTTCAAAGCCTACTCAGTAAAAGCCCATTGCCTCATTACACTGCTCTACAGCCAAAATGCTTCTGAAATAAATGTAGTCAAACTTTACTAATTCTGGGTCACTGAGAACGAAAATGATGCTTAAAATTGTTGATTGGCTCTAGTTTTCAAGATATGCTATTGGGTCAGTAAACACGACCCTTGACTTGGGAATGGTGGAGGATAAGTGAGTTATAAAGGGAAGGGATCTCAATTTAAACCAGAAATGACTAAAATACATCTTTGACTGGATCTATGAATAAATCTATGACTGGGTTTGGACAGTACTTGCTTTTTAGGCAAAACAATGCATGATGCAATCTGAAGCTGGTATTGCGTCATACATGATATGAATTGCATCATGTTATTCCTAGAAATCATGGATGATGCAATCATAACGAAGCTTACATCACTCTGCTGAACAAATTGCCCTATATCAGCTCTAGAAATCATACAGTGTCGTGCTCTCTTATTTGTCAGTGTTTGATTTTGCAAAGGGACACATTTCTGTTTAGCCAAAGTGAGCAGAGATGCCTGGTACTTGTGTGAACAGTGCTGATAACTTCTGCTATGTTTGTGGTGAAGTGACTTTTGCATCACAAAAGCGCAGTATAACCACTATGGTTAAGAAAGCCTATCACCTTTATTTTGGCTGCAAAATTGGAGATCAGGACAAGAGGTGGGCCCCACACATATGCTGCAACACTTGTGCAACAAATCTTCGCCAGTGGTTGAACAGGAAAAGGAAATCTATGCCTTTTGCAGTGCCAATGATTTGGAGAGAGCCAACAGATCATACCAGCAATTGTTACTTCTGCATGGTGCCTCCAGTTGGGAAAGGTGTGTCAAAGAAGAAAAAGTGGACTGTGCGTTATCCAAACATTCCATCAGCTATATGCCCAGTACCCCACAGAGAAGGACTGCCGGTTCCTGATGCACCAGAATCATTCTCACTTGAGTCAGACGAGGAAGAGGAAGAGGATGAAACTTCTGGTCCTGAACCATCAATGTCACAGGACCCACATTTTCTCCCATCCTCCTCCTCTGAACCACACCTCATAACACAAGGTGAACTGAATGACCTTGTCAGGGATTTGGAACTACCCAAGAATAAGGCAGAGCTGTTGGGCTCCAGACTACAGCAGTGGAATCTCCTGGCAGGTGATGTTAGGGTTTCCATGTTCCGTGACCGTCAAAAGGATCTTGTCCCATTCTTCTTCATGGAAGGTGATCTTGTAGCCTGCAACAACATCAATGGTGTGATGGCAGCCCTCAACATCGTTCACGATCCAGATGAGTGGAGACTGTTCATTGATTCATCAAAGACGAGTCTTAAAGCTGGTTTACTGCATAATGGCAATGTTTTGCCATCAATTCCAGTTGGTCATGCAGTCCATATGAAGGAAACCTATGACAACATGAAACAACTTTTGAGGTGCATAAACTATGACCAACATCAGTGGCAGCTTTGTGGCGATTTGAAGGTTGTTGCTCTCTTGCTTGGTCTGCAGACTGGATACACAAAGTACTGCTGTTTTCTCTGCGAATGGGATAGTCGTGCAAGAGATTCCCACTACATCAAGAAAGATTGGCCACTCCAACAGTCATTGGAGCCTGGGAGGAAAAGTGTTCAGCATCCACCACTTGTTGAATCAAGGAAGATTTTGTTACCACCCTTACACATCAAGCTGGGTCTCATGAAGAACTTTGTCAAGGCCATTGACAAAACACAAGCAGCTTTCAAGTACCTCCGTGGAAAATTTCCAAGGTTAAGTGAAGCTAAGATAAAGGAAGGTGTCTTTGTTGGTCCTCAGATTCGTGAACTTCTTCGAGATGATGCATTTGACCATGCACTGCGTGGCAAGGAAAAGACGGCATGGAAAGCCTTCCAGTTAGTGGCAATAAATTTTCTCGGAAACAACAAGGCAGACAACTACAGGTTGTTGGTGGAAAACCTCCTCAAGGCATACAAAAGCCTTGGTTGCAACATGTCACTAAAGATAAATTTTTTGCACTCTCATCTAGATTTTTTTCCACCGAACTGCGGCGCAGTGAGCGACGAGCATGGCGAGCGATTTCACCAGGACATTGCAACAATGGAGAAACGCTATCAGGGCAAATGGAGCCCATCAATGCTTGCAGACTATTGCTGGACAGTGACAAGAGATGCTCCATTTAATGAATACAAGAGACAAGCCAAGAAGCGCCGAGTAGACACTGAATAGGACTAAACTATGTACATAATAGTTTTTTGCCTTTTGTTTCATAATAAATTTTATCTAGATAACCCTTTTGCTGATTTTTAAAGTGTTACATAAACAGGACAGGTGAAATATTATCATGTAAAGCAACCATAAACACATGAAAAGACCTAGGTTTACAATTTATGATTAAAACTCTACTATCTACACAATATACATAGACATAAAATGTAAAAACTTAAATATCTTAGAAACAGTAGCCAATCAGTTGTTTTAATTGTCATATTTGAATTCAGCACATCAAAATACATAATAAATAGCACATTTTATCTCTGAAGCAGACGACTTCTCAAAAATTGTAGACCAGTGTTATTAAAGGCTATGGGCCAGATCCTCAACTGATGTAAATTAGGAAAGATCCATCAGCTTCAGTGGCACTACGGCAATTTACTACAGCTAAAGATCTGGCCGTGTGTGGCCATATATATGCAAGGTAGTTGGAATAGGCTTAAAATGCTAACATTCTCCAAGAGCAAAATCCCAGTTTAACTTCACAGAGCCTGTTTTTGGAGGGCCAGGGTCATTATAGAGATTGTACAATGTCAGTCTTTTCTCATCAGAGCAGGACTGGAATGACAAGGATAAGGATATTTCAAAGACTGTTTAGCATAAATGACATTATTGTCTCATCCTCATCTCATATTTATTTTTGAGGCCCTGATTCTGCAATGTGAATTGCTTGTTTGGACCCCAGTGGCAACTTGTGCTAGTGGATCCTCCTGCAAAATCAGGGCCTAATTTAGGATTGTGTTTTAAACAGATTATGTGTTTTGTGATTATTGCAAGACAAGTTCCCTTCTTCTTCTGTAATTTCCTTTCAGTGAATCTGATAGTACTGTAGTGTGTTACACACCTGCACAAAGAATTCCATCGGAATATCCTGTTAAAATGGAGATTGATTTAGCTATTCGAGAAGCTAAGGTTCATTTTACGTACAAGGAAGACCCTATTGTTTTTAAAATTCATCCAGCTAAATCTTTTCTTAGGTGAGTAAAAGTGTCTCATAGATACAGGAAAGTAATGAATGGCAGAATGACACCATTGGGCAAAAATCTATCAAGAGAAATTGGATGTTTTATCTCTAGCTGCCATGCCAATTGCTTCTATTATGGTCTGGTTGCAGAAAACAGATCATTTCCTTAGAAAGGTGAAGGGGTGGATTTTTCTGTCAATTTTTGAACATAATTTAACTTTGCTGCTGCTGAGTGTATCTTCGATGTCCAGCTGAACTACATGCATCTAGCTATTCTGTTCAGACATTCCATTGATTACAGTGGTAAATAATTTTAACATCACAGTTCAGTAAGATGCAGGGAAGTAAAGGGGTTCTAAGGCAGCACAACTCATTCATACATATGTTATATCTGTTTTCACGATAATACTATTTTTGCGTGTGCATACATATAGAGCCCTGCGCAATACAAAATTTATATCTGCATCTGATTTGCGATCCACAAACATGGTCCGCAGATATAAAGCACATATCTGCGGATTTGCAGGGCTGTACATATATATATATATATCTTATTATTTATCTTGAGCACAACCATCTGTCTGCAAACAAGTCAGCAATGAAAAGGAAAGCCTTTTTTAAGATTATGCTTTGAAAGCAATGTGTAAAATACGCTAGCAAATACTTAGGAATTTTTTTTATCTTCCTTTAAAATGCACATTCCCTTTTTTTGTTCTGGTGTATCAGAAATTAAATACAATTATTCAGTTTTTTACATTTTTTTTCTCTTTTGTTCCTGTTTGTTTGTTTTTTATCTTGAGTGTGAAAGAAACTTAATTCCCAGAAATAAATATCACTACTATAAGCTATATTTCAGCTTGTATTTCCTATTCCGTTTGTATGTCTTTGATTTTGTTTCCATGCTGTAATTTGATCTAAAATATATTTGATTATATGGCTTTTTCTAGAAAATACAATAGTAATGATTCATTTTTAATTTTTACCAGTGGTGGAAGCACAATCACAGTTTATGGAATCAACTTGAATTCAGTGTATCTTCCTCAGATGGTGATCACTGTACCTAAGCTAGGAAAGAACTTCACTGTGGTGAGTCAGCCTCCTGGATGATAAAATATCATCTCATCATCGTAACCTGAATGACTCTGTTCTCTTTGGTCAGCCTGGCTTGTTTGTACCTTGTACCTTGGGGGCTTGATCCTGCCCCCATTGGAGTCAAGAGAAGTGTCACAAGGGAATTGGTCCTTGTGAGTAGAACTGGGCCCAGTGCCCCAGTGTCAGAGCAGATAAGCCCAATCCAGCCAATTCAAGGGAGCTAGGCTACAAGTGGGCCTATAAAGGGCTGCCAGAGGGCAGGAAATGAGAGAGGGAAGAGAATGGGTGGGACAGGCTGTGTCTAGTTCCCTCGAGCAATGGGCCAGGTTCTCAGGGAAGCAGCCCTGGGGCTACTGCCCCAGGAAGGAAATAGAGGGGACCCCAAATTGGGAAGCTGCCAGGAGAAGGAGGGCCAGAGACCAGTGGAACCTGAAGCTGGGGGGAAAGGAGTGAGTTAAAAGACTGTTTTCTATTATGGTACTTGGTTGGGGTCAGAAAATGAACCTTCCAAAAGGAGACTGGGCATAATAGTGAGTGTTTGGAAGCTGGGGAGAAGCCCCTCCTTGTTACAGGAAGGTTTTCATTGACTCCGTTGGGAACAGGATCAGACCCGGATTTCATTATCTGCATAATTCTGATTGATTCCGCTACATGCAATAAAGCTCAATGATCATTTGAAAACTAGATTTTTTAAATCTGTTTAGCACTAATAATAATAATAATATCTTATAAAGGATGCTATAGAGGAGTTTTGCAATTTGAGAGCAATAAAATAGTGCAAAGTAAATAATTAAATAATAGGGACAAATTATGCTCCCATTGAAGCCAACTGCCAAACTGCCTTTGACTTTAATGGTGTGGGACTGGACCTGTGCTTGAGACATGAGTGATGATTCAACCCAAATTAAATTGCAAGTTAAATTGCAAAGCGCAGTTCAAAAAAGCAAACATAAAGATAAGCACAAATAAGAAATCACATCACGCTTTTTTTTTTTTACATTTTAAATTAAATCACTGAAGAAGAATAAAACATTGGAGCCTGTTGCTATGCTCCCTGGGTTTTTGTGCTTCTGTACCGGCCTACCTCCTGTTGAGTTTCACTGCCAGTCATTCCGCCACCAATCTCTGCCCCCAGATTTATTCCTCAAGGCATGTTCCACATTGCAAAGGGAGAAGGGCGGGAGTTAATATTGACAGGGTCAGCACTCAGATCCTGCAGGGTGTTACCAGATTTGCCCGTTATTTTGGGGTATGTTCATTTATTCGGGTTACTCTTCTGGGAGGGGGGGGGTTCTGTAATTCTATCAATGTGTACTGCTTGTATCATGTGTGTTTTCATATGGAGCTCTACTTCTCCCTTATGCAAGTTCCCTTCCAATGGAGCTAACCTGCAGGACCTAGGTTCCCCAGGCCTGGGTTCCTCCAGCCCCAGAACTGGATGAACACACACACTTACATAAACAGAGCAAGTCTGAGCAGATCGGGTCAATCGGCACTTTCAAGCTGACTCCCTTATATGTCCCTGGACTCAATGGGCTGGATCAAGCAGCACTTTCAAGCTGCCACCCTTATGTGTCCTAGATTCAACACGTCCCTATCCCCACTCTCACATCACAATTGTACTGGTAGTAACCTACTTGATGAGCAAATCCCACAGTATTTTGGGCGCTGCAGGGATCTTTAGCTTAGGTAAAAGAAGCGTTGCTGCAGAGTAAATGGGGGAAGCTAAAAACACAAAAGAGTAAAGTTCAGCAAGAGAGAGAGAAGCAACCAGCTTAACCACAAAAGTTATTTATTGAATAATAGTGATAACTACACAAGGAGGGCTAAACCAACATAACATACATTATTAAAGGTTAATACCTAAGGTAGAAAGGAAAACAGAGAGAGAGAGGGAGGGATCTCACCCACTCCATGAGGCTTGAACTGGTTGGGTTCCCAAGTGATGGTGGTAGCTCAGGGTCCTGAGTGCTGGAGACAGGCAGAGCCCCCAGCACGATCAGTCAGGAGAAGATGGAGTCCCAGTGGAACTGATGCATAGTTTGGGTCTAAGCATAAGAACACTTACTTGAACATAGTTAGGGGTTTTTGTAGAGAAACAACAATGGTTCAAGGGAGAACACTAGATTTGTTTATGGGTAAACTGATGACTCAAGGGTTTTCTTTAGGCTAGACAATAGGAGCTGATCACTCTTGGCTATGGGTGGTGTTTTCTTCCAGGGAGCTCACAATGCAACTAGGCTGCTTCAGTATTTTGGATATCAATCAGGGATTCATTACTAGAATTGGTCTGATAACTGCTGAGCTGGGTGTGGGCAGGCATAGGTTCATTAACATCTGGAGCAAAGATTCCCATGATGCAGTGCTTCCCTTCTTTTCTGGTCCCAGAGTTCAATGCGGTTCTCTGTTCTTCATTCTGTACGCTAATCCCTGTCCTATCTTTCATGCTGATGAGGCTAGGGGAGTTGTCTCTGCCCTCCATTCTGTATGCAAATGGAGATGTCTTAATCTTGTCACCCTTGTCAGGAGGGGTCTAGGTGTGTCTCCCAACGCCCTTCACTGCTCTCTGCAAGCCTTGTCTCTGATCGGTTCTGGTTCAAGCAGAGACTGGGGGGGCGTGTCTTTCATGAGTCAGACAGGCTAGATACTGCACCCTGGTTCCCCAAGAACACAGAGCTGACTGGTAGCAAGTGGTTGGTGGTGCAGAATGGGCTTGGCTGCTGCCTACCCCATCCCACATTGTGAACTTTGAGCCCTAAACTATGAGGAACACCCACAGAGGAGCTACTATAGTGTCAAGAGAAGGAGGAGATATTACTCTTCCTTCCATTTCCCTCAGCTAGGATCCAGAGCATCCAAGTGCCCTGCAAGTAAATGACATAGAGCCACAGCTCCATGATGGGCAATATGTGTGCACAGAAGTTGACTTCCCCCAGTGGGAGCTGCAGGAAGTGCTGGGCAGCCTGAAGCTTTAGGGAACACAGCAATTAGCTAGCTTTGGAGAGAGTTTGCTCTGCTCTGCCTGTTCTCCTCAGCCCTTTGAAGAAGTCGGTGTTTGAGCTGGTCAAAAATAATTAGCGGAATAGTTTTCCATCAGAAAATGCAGTTTTCTCAAAATCAAAATGTGTCACGACAAAATTTTTGACAGGAATCATTTAGGTTTTCTCATTTCTTTTTTATGTCAGAACATTTCATTTCAGTAACATGAAAGTGTTTCATTTCAACTTTATCATTTTGATTTATTTCACTTAGACTTTCTTATATTCAAGTGTTAATTTTAATATTATATATATTGTATTTACTGTTTTACATTAAACATTATAACACTTTGACATTATCAAAACATTTCCCCATATTGTAGGAAAATAATTCCGCATTATTGAAATGAAACATTTTGATGTTTCCAAATTGAATTTTTTCAGAATTTCTGTTCTATGATGTTGAAATTTTGACCCTTCCTTCCAAGTTAGATGGAAATCAGATTTTGAGACGTTGGAATTTCCTTCCAAATGGAAATTCCATTTTCTGACCAGCTCTAGTTAGTTTCAAGAATAGCACTAGCTCTTCTGAGGCCTTGCATTCCCTGATGAAGAGCTCTAGTATGTCCCATCCCAAGCTGAGAATAGCAGGAGGAGAGAGGCTCCTTCTTTCTTGTGCGGTTATATAAAGGCTTTGTATAATCTGGCCTTACCATCTGGAAACGAATTTTGAGCTCATGTGCCTGCCTGCAAAACGAAGTCTTTCTAACCTCTGCAGTAAGTCTTATTAATGGATCTCTTCTGTCCCCTAAGCATTTGAGGTCAATATTTTCTCTTTGAAAGCCTATACTTTGCATTGATTCCCTAATAGCAAACAAGTGGTCATTTGGGAATTTTCTACTGTAGTGGTATGGCCCACCCTCATCCCCATCCATTGATTCATACTCTTAACGTCTTCTATAAAGGAATGTCCCATGGTGTCTGAGGTGCAAAATTAGGAAGTACTTAGATTTTTAGACAAACTCTCCTCTACCTCCACAGCCTGTAGAATAGACAGTTGTCACATCTATGATCCAATATGGATTTGTCCTGGTATCAGGCCAGGTATTTTGTGGCTTTTGCATTGTAACAGCATAAGATCATCTCTTTTCTCATTATTATTTTTTCATTTCAAGCATTTACAAAACTGGGCCCACAATATCTAGCCCCTTCCATTGGATAGCCTTGAGAACCTTTTAATTGCTCCCCTGTGATGCTGCTCTCTCTCTCTCTCTTCTATTCCCAGGCACCTCCCATGAGATTAAAGGAATAGTATAAAAGCTTTCTCAGATTTGGGATATCTTGAATCTATCCATGTTTGTAGTACCCGTCAAACCCAAAAGCCTGGGATCATGCGAGTCTCGGGTAGCTTTATGAGATAATATTGGAGGTAACTTTGCTTGTTTATTCCATTTCATGGAAATCACAGAAGCTCATCATTTCCTCTCTTGAAGAACTTTCTGTCTGCCCCAACAGATACTGAGGGTCAGATTCTCTAGCTGGATTACCTCAGTCATACACAGCGGCTGTAAGCCTGCCACAAATGCCCAGCAGAGAATTCCCTTGTTGGAGAGGAACTCCCTGCAGATGCTCGTGGGCCCTGCATCTCTCCTGGTATATGGACTGTGCATGAGGGGCAAAAAGGGGGAGTGCTGAAGATACACCAATCCTCCAGTGATGTAGAGTCCATTAAAGACCCTAAGCCAGTAGTAGAATTGGTAGCAGCTGAAATTTATATTGAGGCCAGGTCTGGTCTTCAGAATCAGGAAGCCAGAATCGTGTAAGGCTGTAGCTCTGTCTACTGTTTGGTGCAGAGATCTGACAGCTTGGCGTTTGTACCATCTGGACTAGACACTCTTTTTCTGTGTTTTCATCCAATAAGATGACTAGAAGAGAAATAGGGGCAGATGCCCCTGAATCATTAATACCCACTGGTGCACCAGCCTAAACAGCAGCATCTGTCCTTGCAAAGGCTGGTGCATTCTGTGACAGATCTTCATGACCAACAGACCAAGTAAGGTTACGTCTGACGTTCTCACCAAGAGAGAAAATCCTGTTGAGATGGGAGATTGCACTCCCCAAGCCAGCCATTGAATTCCTATCCCTACCTCTCATTTTGTTGTCTACCAGATTACTGAGAAATCACCCTTTGGACTCTGAGATACAGATATCTAGGGGAACAGAAACAATATAAAAGTCTCCCAAATTGCTGTAGATCTTATCCATCTTTCATTCATCATTGGAAAACTCCAAAATTTTAGACTCTGTGTCAAAAGTGAAGTTCTCCTCTCTGCCCCTTCTGACCGTTTCAAATCACATTTGTTCCATGTTATCTGGGTCAGCTGCTGGGTGACCCCTTAAATGTGGAGAAAGATTTCTGCTCTTTATCCTGTTGAAAAAAATCAAACTGTGGATTGAAGTTCAGGTTCTGTAAATCAAGCTTTCATTAATTGCCTCAAGAGTCACATTTTATGAAGGCAAAAATACATATCTTTAAGTGGTGAGTCAAATGGATTAAGTGAAGGGTCATTATTCTCTGTTGGGTAAACTTATTTGCTATATGCTTGTGAAACACTCCACATTTTTGGCATCTTTTCTTCCTCATTTTCTTCTGATGCAGATTATAGTCACAAGCAGAACACAGGTTCAGCTTTTAAAGTAAATGTATTTTAAAACCTAATTAAATAAAAGTTAAAGGTGCTGCCTGATAGGCAGTATCTTAATTGAGTAGGCAATTGATTGAATTATAATTCTTTCCTTATAGATTCTCAATCCAATATTTCTTGAAAACTAAACCATCATATTCTTCAATTGCTAAAACCAATTTCAAGGTAAAAATGTCATGTCAAATCACGTAACAAAAAGGGCATTGCAAATAAGATTTATCTTGACCTTACCAATCAGTCACATTGCATCACCTCTAAAGAGTATTATTAGATTTTTATCATTCTCTGAGAGCATCCTCTTCAGAGACTGGCCTGATAAAGTAGATGGCTTCAGAACCAATTCCAACAGATAGCCACAAACAAAGTTATGAATACCACTGCTATTGATTTAAAAGACATCACTACTGTACAGTAGATAAGATGTGTAATGAATTCACATTAATCAAATAAGTATAATGATTACCTAAGACATATTTGGTTGTATAAATATATGTATTTTAGTGATGACTTGGTGACCAGCACAATGCTATAGGAATCTTTAAAAAGGATAGTCATAAATAAGGAAAAAATAGCTTGATTCTATATTTTCATCATACATTTGTTATTAATACATTGACTCAAATTATCTTCTAGGTCCAGAGCACATCCTCAGCTGGAGTAAATTGCTATGACGATTTACATAAGCTCAGGATTTGAGCCCACCTTGTTTAATAGTTATTTTTAACAATTCATTTATACTAGGCTAGTCAGTTTAATATATCAGGGTGTGTTAGACCTGAGTTCATAGACTTGAGTTAAAAAGAGAATCCTACAACAATGTTCCATTGGGCCAAAGAAACTTGGCTACATTGCAGGAGACGAGTGAGCTGGACCTGTTGGGGACCAGACAGAGATGGTAACCACTGGAACAATTTACCAAGGGTCATGGTGGATTCTTCATCACTGACAATTTTTAAATCAAGATTAGAAGTTTTTCTAAAATATCTGCTCTATGAATTCTTCTACGGCCTGTGTTATACAGGAGGTCACACTAGATGATCACAATGGTCCCTTCTGACCTTGGAATCTATCATGAATTATTAACGCTCTGAATGCTCCTAGCCAGCTGAATTTGAAAAGACATTACAGGGAGGAAGGCACCTGCATGTAGTTAGGCCCAGGGTGTTGTCAGTACTGACTTTTGGGCCTGTTCCTGCTACCATTGAAGTCGATGAGAGTTTCGCAGGCCCTTCCGTTAAAGCTTGACATGGCAAGGGGTAAAGCCCACACCTAAATATCTGAAGGGAGGCCCACAACAGCAACAAGAGAGAGAGAGAAGCACCCATTTAGAATATGTTCCTGTTACGTCTGTTTGCATTAATCTTCAGCATCCCAGATTGTCTTAGCAGCAAGAAAAGCTATCTCCTTTCTCCCTACAGCATGCACACAAATTTAGTTTTTAAATTCTGCTCTGCCTTAGACTGATCCGTAAATCAGAAAGAAGGGGGTCTGAGCAGGATTTAAAACTCAAGTCTCCATGCACAGGAAAATGGGCAATATAGCAACACGAGAACCAACACTGGTCAAAAAATAAGGGGAATTTAAAATGTATCCTGTTAAATTCTGAGCAGCTCTCATTGGGACATTTCTGCCACCTGTTGGTTTTTCAGAAGGACACCAGGATAGTTCTTTAAAAAAATCAAAGAAACTTGTAACTACTAGAGAAATTGGGGCATTTCACTGCAGAACTGAAGTTCAATAAGTGTTATACTGTTGGTTAAAATACAGTTTTCACGCCAACAGCAGGTCACCTTGTGACCAGGGAACCAAGTAACAAATGCAACTGAAATATAGAAAAGATAATAGTTTAGTTGTACTATAAAATTATGGTGCCTGATTCTACCTTCTGTTGCACCCCAGAGATCACACTGGTGTCAACAGGAATGCGTAGGTATATCTGAAGACAGAGTATGGTCCATAAAACCAAATAGCTCTTAGTTACATGGGTGCAATTCCTATTATCTTCAGTGAGAGCTGCAGCCATTTTACTGAGATCAGAACTGGGCCCATAATCCGTAGCTAAGTAAAATTTGTAGTACAGATTTAAAACTCCAGTGTTCCTTTCCAGATCCTTAAAAGTATGTTTTGCTTGGCAGGGCTAAGATTTCGCACTGTTATGTATGAAAACATGAATTATTGTGGTGATAAGAAAAAGTGCTGATCTATAGACAGATAATTTAATCCCACTTTTCAAGCTAATGTGAGTAAATAGCTTTAACCATTATTATACTAATTTGATATAGAGCTAAATTGTACTGCATTAACTTGGTAAGAAAGAAACAAATGGAAATTAATTTCAAGGCAACATTCAGATTGGATTTTATAATGAGAACCAATATAACTAAAAAGGAGTATTTTGGCTCTATTTATATATAGAGAGTTATTCAACAGTAATATTGGTTTTCTAAAAAGAACGAGGAGTACTTGTGGCACCTTAGAGACTAACAAATTTATTTGGGCATAAGCTTTCGTGGGCTAAAACCCACTTCATTGGATGCATGCAGTGGAAAGTAGGAAGATATATATACACAGAGAACATGAAAAAATGGGTTTGCCATACCAACTACAACAAGACTAATCAATTAAGGTGGGCTATTATCAGCAGGAGAAAAAAAACTTTTGTAGTTATAATGAGAAAGGCCCATTTCCAACAGTTGACAAGAAGGTGTGAGTAACAGTAGGGGAAAAATTAGCATGGGGAAATAGTTTATACATTGTGTATAAACTCCCACTCCCAGTCTTTATTCAAGCCTAATTTAATGGTGTCCAGTTTGCAAATTAATTCCAATTCTGCAGTTTCAATTTGGAGTCTGTTTTTGAAGTTTTTTTGTTGGAGTATTGTGACTTTTAGGGCTGTGGGGTGGTTGTAGGAAGACCAGATAGCAAGTGTGAAAACTTGGGGTGCGGAGTGGGGTGGGGTGGTAATAGGCACCTATATAAGACAAAGACCTGAATAACGGGACTGTCCCTATAAAATCAGGACATCTGGTCACCCTAGCTGGTAGTGCTAAGAACCATCATTAATGTCCCAACTGTCAGCCATGCTACAGACAAGTATAGTCTCTATGAGGTGGCTGCTGAGCTGGAGGGTGCAGTGCACTTGCTTACCTTTGGGGGAACTTCTTGTGGAGCTGAAGTAACCCCATCTGCTTATGAGCTGCAGGCAGCAGAGGGAATGAACTCAAAGTAGAGAATACAGGCCTCTGTAGGATTGACTCATATTAGAGCCTAAGAGACAGTCATTATGCCCCCTAGATACGTTTACTGTAGATATAGGCTTTCCTTGCTTCCTCTGCCTCTTGACTAGGCCAAGCAAAAACTGGAGGCTCTGAACTGAGGGGGTGCTATGTGAGACAGTAGGGTTGCCAGGTGTCCAGTTTTCGACCAGAATGTCCGGTCGAAAAGGGAAACTGGCAAGGTCCAGTCGGCACATCTGACCGGACACTAGAAGTTCTGTTACCTGCAGTACCTGGCCTCTACTACTGGGGGGGGGGGGGGGGGAAGAGCAGTAGCTGCTGCTGGAGCCTGGAGAAGTGGCTTTGCTTAGCAGGTGCTGCTTTTCCCAGCTCCCAGCCTGATGGAGAGAACTGGCTGGCTCTCAGACCGGACTCCAAAGTAGGTACTAGCGCCATCCAGGTGGGTAACCTGTCTGCCCCCCGCCCCACTGTGTTCCGATTTCCCCAGTCCCTTGCTCCAGGGATAGAGCCCCCACCCTCCTGTGCCCCAATTTCCCCTCTCCAACCCCTCGTTCCAGGGACCGACACCCCCCACTCCACTGTGCCCTGATTTCCCCACCCAAGCCCCTCATTCTGGGGACTGACACCTGCCGTGCCCTGTTGTGCCCTAATTGGACAGGCTCTGCATCAGCTCCTCCCAGTCTGGCTCTGCAGGCAGCAGGTGAGTCCCAGGGGTCGGGGCAGGGCCTCAGGGGAGGGGGTGGGGCAGGGTGTTAGCTTTTCAGGGATTAGAAAGTTGGCAACCCTATGGGATGGAGGGGATTTTCTGATGGGGGGTTGTTTTGAGTCATGATCAGATGGAAGGGGTTTTGTGTGCATAGCGGGGCATTGCCCAGGATGAGGGTTTAGGGGAAGGAGAAGATTTCTAAGAAGTGAGTTAGGTTTCTGGGAGGGAGTTGAGGGGGAAGGTTTGGCAGAGCTGAGGTGGGAGAATGGAAGGAATAGGAGTGGGAATGATGGAACTGTTGAATGATGGTGAGTGTAGATGAGCCAGTGGTATACAGTAGGGAGCAGGAAGGCAAGAGTACAAGCAGTCCCGCAGAGACAAATACTCTTTTTTCTGTGCCCTGCCCTGTACTGTAATGTGCCCTCTGTTTTCATTCTGAAATGAGGAGGATGCAAAGTGGGGGAAGAGAGGGATCCTTTCTTTCTATCTTCCAATCAACTTCCCTCATCCTCCACCAAACCCCTCCTTGGGACATCCACCACCAGTGTCCTCGTTTGAAAATCTGGTCAACATGTCAGAGGAAACGCCACCTATTTTGGCAGCAACTGCTACCACAAAATACCAAGCATTTTGTTAAGGTGAATATTGAAATAAATATTAAGTGCTCTGCTTTTGGTGTTCACGTATTTCCTACCCTTGGCTTAGCTGACTCCTGTTTACACCCAACTGAGGTGCACAGTAGAGGAATGGAGATGAAGAGGTCAGAATAAGGGAGACATTGGTGGGGGGAAAATCGAGATTTCAGAATTTGTTTTCATCCCTCATTGGAAAGAAATTGTGACTTTTCAAAAAATATTTGAGAGAAAGACCCACCCCAGAATAGCCAATAAGTCAGTGGTTGGGGTACTCACCCAGACCCAGGTTCAAGTCCACTCTGAGCCTGTGGGCTATCGTGGGGTGGGAGGTCTCTCTCTTTCTGACCAGAAAATTCCATCCTAAACCTGAGAAACCTTCCCAACGAATCAATGTGTTCCGATGAAAAAAGATTTTGTCAAAAATATTCCTGACCAGCTCCAGTGGCAGCTCTACCATCTTCTCTAATCATTTTTTTTTTTTTTTAAAGAAAAGATATAACCAAAGACACAACCCTTCAAAAGCTCATTTTGGGATCCTTTTTCACAGCTGCTGTCAGGAAATACAGGTTGAAACGGATCCTGTAGCATACAACATATGGGGAGACTGCAGTGGTGCTCTGCATGGGCACATTAGTCCACCTGAGCATTGTATGTTGCAGGACTGGAGCCTTAACTATATAATTTTAAAAGAAAATTAGTACATTTTTGGCACAGGTTCTCATAGCATGAGTTTGGCAGCCATGTTCTGGTCACTTCATGTCACTTTGGCAGTATTAAGGGAATGGCACTCCAGCAGATCTCCACATGGGAGTCCCTCTGACAGAGACTGGTTATTCTGGGTTGTGGCTGTGTTGTGTCACTGGAGCAGTAACAAAGTAGCCAGAATATAATATACTGATGATCCTTGGCTTTGAGATTTACTTTCCATTAATTATCTACAAAATATTTGCCTAAAATGTGCACCCTGATGCTAGGAAATATGTTTGCTAATATGCTTCCTCAAAAGTGTGCAAATGCCATCAAAGTGAAATTTTTGCACTGATCACTCAGATCTAAGAAAAATGCTGCATAAGATGCATGAGAATTTTACTTTGATTTTTTTATAGCAAGATACCTACTGCTCTGCAGCTTTTATAAACTTTATTTGAAAAGAGTTGCCCATTGAAGAATATATTTTAATGTAAGTATTTGTATGGTGTTTGAAAATGTTTATGCACCTCCAGTATATTAAATGCATCTCTCTATTCTGTACCCCTTTCTTATTACAGACATGTAACCATCGTTCTAACACAGAGATAATCTGTTGCACAACTCCCTCTCTGAAATCCTTCAATCTGCAACTACCCTTTGCAACAAAAGTGTTTTTCATTTTTGATGGAGTCAGCAAACAATACTTCGATTTTGATTATGTGAATAATCCTGTATTTAAACCTTTTGAAAAGCCAGTGGTGATCTCAAGGGGTAATCAAAATATACTGGAAATTAAGGTAAGAAATACTTAGATTTTTTTAAAATCATTGGCTTTGATCTACTAGACGTTATGCAGATAAACTGAAACACTATTCAGTAAACAATATTATATAATAATATTTCAGTTTACACCAGCAAATAGGTACTAAAACACAAACTATCTGTCATAACACTTATGTGTAATAGGGGGCTGATGTTTAATGAAGGTTTGAAGAAAAGATCTAAAGGATCTCTGCAGAAAAATGTTCAGCAGGGAATATCTTGAGAGCATTGTTCTCTACTTGTACCACATTCTTCTGAAGTCCCAGTTGTCATGAACTATAGATAAAGAGCTGATTTCAGATATACCAGGGGAACACTTGGCACACTGGGTGGGAATGCAAAGGTGACTTTCCTGGTCCTCAAGGGAGCCAGGGGCTAATTCAGCCCCAATGCAAGTTAGAGCAGCCTCAGGACTGGTCTAAATTGCACCAGCTTTTAACAGCCTGTTACAAGTTGTTATACCAGAATGGATAACCCAGAGCACAGCATGCTCCAGTTATATCTCGTCCCACCATGAGCCCCAGAACACTTGGGGAATCTTCAGCTGCACACTTAAGAATTAGCAAGAGTAAGGATCTAGCTCAGAATTTTAAATGGTTGGTCTGCAGACTCATCTATTCCTCCTCTATGGTTTTGTGTCCTTTCCACTGGAGGAAAATGGAACTGTCTTAGCAGCACTGGCATTCTAGATCTTGGATTCAGGAATTACTGTTTCTGCTTCGTTGGAAGCAGTGATGATGGTAGAGGAGTTTGGTTAAGGACTGGTTTATTGGAGGGTGACCGCAATGACACTTCAGCCCTGTTGGTTTACCTTGTAGTCATGGTGCCCTAGGCAGCTGCCTTCTGAAGCCTAATGCCCGGATGATTTCCTGGCAACCAACTAGAGAATGATGTTAGTCAAAGCTGGTCTCCTAGAATAAAGCATGAACAGGCAGCAATTTAACATCTTCCTCCAAATAAAATTAGTTATAGTGGGATGTGTCCATTGAAACACTGAGGTGACTTTTAGAATTTATGTTCAGGAGCCAAAAGATCTTTATAAGCCATACTGGCAACACTTTCCCCTCACCCCTAAACACAGACAAAATCACACACACATAAGTTTACATGCCTCATGGTCTTATTTTGAGCAATAATTAAGCAACCACAGCATGAAATTAAATGGTAACTTGCTTCAGTGAGCAAACTGTTCTATCAAACCAAAGTTCTTTTATCTTTTTCTTAATTAGTTTTAGAAGGGGGGAGAGCTTTTATCACGAGTTTTTCAGTCGGACTAATCTAGTGTGACACATTTGGCTTTCAACAAATGACTGGATACTGACTGAAAGTTTCTCTCTGGTTTCCCTTGATGAACACAAGATGTTTTATAAAAAAATATTGCTCAGAAAAACTATATTTATTCAACTGCTTTATCTAGGACTTTGTCCATCTGGGCATCGTGTTCCCGAAGTGCCAGATGTTTTTTGTCTTCAGTGGGGGGCTTCCAAAACTCCATATTATACTCTGTGTCAAGGTCCCTCATCACAGCCATCTTCCTTTGCCAAGTATGTGACGCTCTTTGAAGTCTTATCAATGCTACTCATATAGGCTGGTCAGAGGGGTCATGGCAGAGTGACACGAGGCACTCTCTTGGTCAATTCCCACCCAATGAGCTGAGAACACTGCTTCTGAAATGCTCCCATCTCCTGCCAACTTGCAAAGCACACAAGTTAGGATAAATCTTATTGTCTGTCAAACTAGGACAACCAAAAACTCGGTCTGGACAAGAAAATGTAATTACTTATTGCCTGCCAAAAGAAGTCAGTGACCCGTTCTTATGAACTTTGGGCCTGCTGACTGCCCAGTGCATCCTAGCTGTAAATGAAAAATGACCTCCTGTCCAAGTTTGCTTGTGAACTCCACCAAACTGCAGAAGGAATGGATGGTTTGTCCACATGGCCGGCTCCTTTGTTGAATTCCTTCTAAGGCACTACTCAACCAATTGCCCCATACCATACTTACAGGCTAATTATACATGTTTTCATCTTCCAACCTCCCAAATGCAATATCTGTCTGTTTATTCTTGGGTATTTCTGTCATCCATTATCATAGTACGTAACTGCAGTCCAGTGGCATTCACAAGGAAGCCATAGGAACAGACCAATGTTTGCTTTAAGCCTCTGGTTGGACATGCCAGGCAAGCAGGGCAACAAGGAATTTTAACAGCCAATCAGATCAGGTCAGCAGCTTGTCCCAGCATGTAGGAAGTGATAGGCAAATACATAGAAGTAGAAGAAACAGCTGCAACCGACTCCATAGCAGCTCTAGGTCAGAATTATCAGTGAGACACTTTAACTTGTCTTCGCTCTGCATGTGATCATTACTTAAGATTCTCTTGAAAATGCCCATCAGTGCTGTCCTGAGTCAGAGGCAGGCTGTTTAATTAAGTGCTGCTGCATCTGAGCCCCTACAAGATTGTGCACAAGTGCACTACAGTGTCTGGAGCAGCTGTTTGCTACCCCTTTGCTAGCTCAGGCCTTTCTGCCTCCCCTTCCCTTCTCTGTGCTCTCCCCTTTAGCAGATCTTGTTTTCTCTATTGGTTGTAGCTGTGGGTGCCTGCCTCCAGGATTGGTAGTTCTCGTAGCTACGTGGGGGTGTGATCAAGCTGCTTTCTTGTAAACCAGAGAGACTCTCCTCCCCCCTCTGTCTATGCTTAGTATGGAGTTTGTAGACTCCATTACATTAAGAAACTTGTCCAGTCCATTTTTAAATGATTATTGATCGATCTCCTTCCATGTCCTTTAGCAGATTGTTACAGTCTTGAATCTCCCCATTAGGAATTATTCTGACATTAAGCCTGCATCTTCCATTCTTAAATTGTGTTCCATTATTCCTACTTATGATCTGTAGGACCACTCTAATCCTTCAGTGCTGTTCAACATGCTTCAGATACTCATAGTTGTGGGAGCCGATGGTATATAGAGTTGATCTGTGATGGCTACTCCAAGTAGTAACTAACTGCCCCATCTGGCTTGAGGGGGAACCAACTTTAAAAACCAGGGTGGGGATGGGTAACAGATTCTTTTTAAAAAACAAAAGAACTAACATGAAAGGGAATCTTATTCTTCCACCCGGTAGTACTCAATAGGCACTCCCTTCTATCCCTAAAATATGTGACACATTCTGTGATCCTTAACTGAGCAGAATTCCCATTGAATAAGAGACTTGAGTAAGGACCTTAGAATTTAGTCCTACAAAACTATCCTATACTTATTATGATCTGCTCTGCATGGGTACAGGGATCTGCTCCCATGGAACTCATTGCAGGGTCGGGGCTATGTGTTCTTCAGCACTCCTTTCTTAGGGAAAAATAATAATAATAATTAATAATAAATCCATAGCTAGCCAATGGTAAAGTGTGTTCTTATTACTGTTACCCTCAGCCTGCCTGCCCCACTTCCCTCCGATTGTTTGTTAAAAGTACTCTGCGTTTTGTCTCAAATTAGATTGAAAGGTCTTCATGGCAGGAGCTGTATCTTCTTAAATATTGTATGCTGCCCAGCACCAAGGGGACACTAATCCTAGACAGGGTATTTGTCTGGTTTTAAGCTGGACAGCCCTGTTTTTAAATGGTTTGTCCCTGTCGGTACAGAGACAAAACCGGCCGTGGTTGTGTCTGCTACCATGGATGGGGGAATATGACAGGACGGAGTCCCGATCCTGTCTCTTTTCTAGCCACAGACCACTCAGAGGCTTTCTTCTGGTCAAACACCTTTGCAATTTATTTAGTGTTCTCCCCACCACCCTAACAAATTTACACAGCTCTGTATTTACAATAGCATACACTCCTTAGCTCCTTAGAAGGTATCTTCCACCTGAGAGATCTCTCTTGGCTCTGATTCTGAAAAGGCTACCAGTCTTTCTTCCCCCATGGGCACTTCCTTCCTGTACCCTTCTACCTTCTTGGCTAAATAGCCTTGCAGCTCTCTCCTGCCCATCCCCAATCTATCACCTAGGCACAGCTTTGCCCCTCAGGTTCACTCCGGGGCAATTTAATTGGTGATACAGCAGTACAGCTGCTGTTGCCCAGCACACTATCACAGTGACACCATTTTGAAGAGCGCACCGCTCTTCCCCCACCATCGTGACTTTGTACACACTGTGTGTGCAAGGTCACACTGGCAGGGTGTAGTCTCACAGCCAGGGGCAAGTCCAGGCTATTTCCAGAAGTACCCGAATGTCCAGTATTCTGAGGGTGCATGAGTGGCCACCCTCCTTAATCCTGAACAGGGCCTTTGGGCACTAACACGATACAAGTAGCAATAATAATAATGATTCACCTTAGTCTGGGATGTAGTCAAGGGCAGTTTTCCTGGGTAAGGAGTGCAGAATGGGGTCCTTTTAATGCTGTCATTGTTTCTGGTTAATGCTCATCTTTGGTTTGTAGAACAATTTATCCAATTTACTGGGGTGACCATATTTCCCAAAGAGAAAATGGGATACCCCGAGAGGCTGGCCCGTGCCCTCTCCCACCCTGCATGGAGCTGGCCCAAACCCCCCTCCCCCTGCACGGGGCTGGCCTAAGCCGCCTGGCATCACTGCTCGCCCAAGTCCTGCCACCTGGGGCTGACAGCCTGAGCCCTGGTACCTGGTGTTGCCACACACCTCCCTGACTGTTCCTCTGCACTCTCCCAAGGGAGGTGTGCCCTGCTTTTTTGGCAAAACTGGGCATTTGTCCCATTTGCTCTTGCCAACTGATTATCAATAAATGCCTAGTTTTGCCAAAAAAGTCGGGACATCCGGGATAGGACTTAAAAAGGGGACTGTCCCAGCCAAAATAAGATGGTCCTACAATTTGCCCAATTCTATGAGAGCAATTTGCTGTCAAGTTTCACTCCCTTTGTAAATATAATGTATCTCCCCATGCCATTTACAAAACAAAATGTTTGAGATGCCTACAATGTAGTGGATAACAGAATGCCAGTTTTGTATAAACAGGGCTATATAATGCTTCCTTTCTCATGTGAATTATGCAAAAATGTGAGACAGTAAAAAAACCCAGCAGAATATGTTCCTTGGATGTTTACATTTTTAGAAATCATGTGGGTTTGCATGAGTGTAACTGAGAACAGAGTTTGGCCTTAAACATTTTACTTCCCTTTTTGTTTTTCTGCCATTTACATTAACAGAAATTAAACGTGCATTGGCTGGGCAATAGAAGACTAATTGTGTAGTCTTTTGTTTGATTTCATAATTGTTGCTTTTGCTACCTTAAAATAACGTTTTCTGAGTCAGTAGTAGAGCATCTCCTTAAGAATTATATTAAATGATTGTTAATATAATATTTTTTAATTTTTTTTCTAGGGAAATTACATTGATTCAGAAGCTGTTAAAGGTGAAGTGCTAAAAGTTGGAAATAGAAGTTGTGAGAACATCCGCCTACAGTCTGAATCAGTTTTCTGTATGGTTCCCAGAGATCTGCTGAAATCCCACAGTGAGCTAAATATAGAGGTGGGATACCCTCACTCCATATATGATGTAGCTAATAATGATGCCATTGGAATTATGGTGCCTGCAAACTTAAAATGCAACTCTAATCCTCATGTTGGTAGTGGTTTCAGTTCATGAACTTTCCCTTTTGTGTGTGTGTGTGTGTCGTATTATTTCTAAGTTCCAGCTTTCTTCAGAAAAATGTGAATTCTTTTACGTGAAACATTATATTAGGTGTTGTACAGACAAATAACAAAAGATGGTCCCTGCCCCCAAAGAGTTTACAATCAAATTGTAAGACAAGAGACAACAGGTGGATGTGGACAGATAGACAGGGAAGCATGTGGAAATGTTGAGGCAATAGTTTTGGTCCTGTTCCTGCAGGCCTTCCTTGGAGTCAATGGGATCAGGCACTTTGTGCAGATATTTAGGACAAGTACTTGAATCCAAGTCCTACACCTTTTTGTGTAGAAAAAGCATGAAATAACCTGTTCTCCACATACACAGTTCGGTTTTATTAGTTTGATAAAATGCAGATATATAGGACAAGTACTTGAATCCAAGTCCTTCACCCTCTATGAACCAAAACTTGGTCCCGCTGAGTTACTGAGGATGTTGCCATTGATTTAAATAAGGCCAGAATTTGACCCTGTGTTGATTCATATGGCATTACAAGCATCTTTCAAAATTGTTAAGAAAATTGTTGAGAAAAGACAAAAATCACAGGAGCGAGAGCCGCGGGGGGAAGTGGGGCCAGGGCTGGGAGCTGGGCCGTGGTTGGGGGCCGAGGCCAGGGCCAGGCTACGGTCAAGGCCAGGAACCAAAGCCAGGGCCTCAGCTGGGGGAGGGGCTGGGACTGGAGACGAAGTGGAGCTGGGAGGCTCCCTCCCCACCTCCTGTGGGGGCTGGCCCGAGCCCTGTCACACCCCTCTTAACGTTTCTACATGCCCCTCTAGTGGGTGCGCCTTGCAGCTCGGGGACCACTGATTTAGATGGTAAGCTCCTTGGGGTAAGGACGGTTTGTTTGTCATGTGTTTGTACAACACCTATCACAGTGTGGTCCTGGTCCATGACTGTGCCTCTTAGGCTCTACCTGAATACAAATAAAATAATTATAAGAGAAAATTTCTGTTAAATGCACAGGCGCTAATTCTTGGATATAGAGCTGACAAACTATGAAATCAAATGTTCTCCTTATGCTTTCCCTTTGGCAAATACATTTTCATAGAAGATTGAAAATGCCATGTCACTCATATTTAATCTATGTATATATGATATTAAATACACAGACACTTTTACATTTATGTCACTGGTTATGTAACTTATTTAATCAGTTCTATTATGTCATATTTCCTTAATCATTTGACTCCTAACAACCACAGATGTGGCACATTCTACATGTGGAAGCAAAGAGTTCAGTAGTGAAGGGGTTAATCATGTTGTCTACTCGTTTACTGGCAAAAAGTCTTGGAAATTGTTGTCTGCCCAGCAAAGAAGAAATTTTGCACTTTTGATGGACGAATCCTTCATTACAGTACTCAAAGGACTGACTTCCACACAAGAAAGACGAAGGATTGCCAATGCATTCCAGTTGACTGAGATAGTGCCATGTGTCCGAAAATAATTTTGCCCTGGTAGCTGGTCAGTGTGTGTTTGCTTGTTTTTTTAAAACTTGTTGACTAGCTAAAAATTGGCAAGGATAGAATCACATGACCGTGGGAACTATACTACAGAACCTGCAGCATATTTCAGCCAGACGGACATGTACTAGGGCTGTTTTAAAATCAAATACAGTGCTTTTTCCTATAAACCCCCACTTTTGCCAGTGCAATTTGAGTAAAAGGTGATTAACACCAAGTGGCAGTTTAGATTGTAAGCACTTCAGAGCTGGGACTGTCGTCTTTGTTCTGTGTTTGTGCAGTGCCTATCACCATGGGCGGCAGGTATTGTAGGCCAGCAGAGGCTAAGTCTCCCCTAACCCAGGCCTGTGGCTCCACCTACATTCTGCCCTGAGGCCCCGCCCTCAATTCCCCTCTCCCCTGAAACCAGCGGCGGCTCTGCTGTGGCCAGTGGCCCGGGGCAACTCAGTTCAGCCAGCAGCCTGGTGCTCAGGCCCGCCGGCGGCCTGGTGCTTGGGCCCACCGGCATGGCTGAGACAGGTGGGCCAGGGCTCCTCCAGCCACGGGGCGGGGCTGGGGCTCCTCCAGCTGTAGGGGGGGCAGCTCGGGACTCCAGCTGGCGAGGACAGGGCCTTGGGCAGAAGGGGCGGGGCTGGGGGCTAGCCTCCCCAAAGGGGAGGTTCACCTGCCACCTATGCCTATCACAAAGGGGTTCTGGTCCAGGCCTGCGGCTCCTATGTGCTACATAATGCAAAGAACAAAGTAATTGTCTGTGTGTGCAAATGCTGGGTTTCATGTGTACAATATAATTTTGTGGGTGTGATGGCTACTTGGCTTCTTGAAAGGATGTGATGAACCGCAGAGGACTATTTCCACCAGTCCAAATTCATTACTCCAAACTTCTCTCCATGGTGGAGCCTTTCAGGCCAGGATTTAGCCCATAATGGGTATTTCAGAGTCACTATTTCAGTGCTAATATGTATTATATATTTTTGGTGGATTTTTTATTTTAAATCTTCAATATCTTTTTCTTTGTTTCTGTTAGTGGAAGCAAGAAGTTTCATCAACGCTTATTGGGAAAGTGCTGATTCTGCAAGATCAGAATTTCACAGGACTGATTGCTGGAGTTGTCTCAACATCAGTGTTATTTTTATTGTTGTTGGGGGTTTTTCTATGGATGAAGAAGAAAAAACAAATTAAAGGTGCATCATTGCTAACTTCATGAAGTAATTTAAAAAATATGTGGGTTCTTTTAAAGCTTAAACTATTTTATGCACTGCCTAGATGTAATGTAATATCCTTCTCATATACCCTGCCAGTAGAAATTGCAAAATATAGGTTCAGTCTTCGGTTGCATTTCAGCTCCTTTTTGGTGCCAGGGCTGTGTGAAGGGCCAGAAAGCAGATCTGGCCAGCTGAGAATTCCCCTGAGGTTGGGGAGCTCTCAAGTGGGGTAAACCCTAGCCCGTCCTCTCCCCCAGTCAGTCTTGGCCTAAGGGGCGGGAAGAGGGCATGGCTGGAGTGAACTGTACTTCATCTATACTCAAATGTTGTGGGGTCCCTTACAGCCAGGGACTACAGCCAGCTGGTATAAATTAAAGCAGCCCCCAGGCTGCTCTAACTTTTGTTGAGGCTCAGGACAGCACATTTCCCTGAATTTCTCTGGTGGCCCCCCCTTCTCAGTACAGCCAAAAATCTAGCCCCTATACGTGTTCCAAATTAGGAACTCACTATACATGAGTTTGACACTGTTTCTTTCAAACCCCCTTTCAGATCTGGGTAGTGATTTAGTTCGTTATGATGGAAGAGTGCACACTCCTCATTTGGATAGGCTTGTGAGCGCAAGGAGCATAAGTCCAACTACAGAAATGGTTTCTAGTGACTCTGTAGACTACAGATCAACGTTTCTAGAAGGTGCGTCTCTGTTGTTAATCTGAGCAGACACTGCCATATTTTTAACTTTCTTGTTTTTCAGCTATCTTCATATGACCACCTGTTTTGAACTATATCTTATTGCTCAATTTTTCATCAGACCTGTCTGTCTTTTGTTAGGGACCTTCACCTGCTTTTTTATAGAAAGTAGACTTCAGGAGTATTTCACCAGGTTAAACTGAGGTGGGGTTTTTTTTAATTTTTATTATAGTCTGAGTGGCAAAAAGAGATGAGACTAGTGAACACGTTGTAAAATCAGTGTAAAAAATTTATAGAAAAAAATACCATATTCCAAACCTTAATGAGGAGCTGCAGATTTATGAATTTTTCACTCTTATATGTTTATGTAGGTCTACCAGGTAAAAGGTGCAATTCTACTCCAAAAAGAGCCTGCGAGGATAACATTAAGGGTGTCTCAATGACTCCTACATCAGTTATGCTCACTTAAAAATGAAATGACGTATATTCTAACTGCCCAACACTGCAACTCAACTGATGGTTCAAAAATCAAGCTGTACAATTAAGTCTGCTTATGTGGGTCTTTCTCAGTCTCTCCTGTCAAAGCTGTTCCACTTTGTACAAAATGCTTGAATAGTCACTGGGATGGAGACTGGCCTGATAGTTAGGGCATTCACCAAGGGGACATACAGGAGAAATCAAGACCACCAGACCACAATGACTAGGGCACAACGGCGCCAACTTTCTCTGGCGCCGGTGGGTGCCCGTGCCCCCATGCATTTCTCCACCCCTGGCCCCGCCCCGCCCCCATCCCTGCCCCTGGCCCCGCCCCCATTCCAATTCCATCCCCCAAATCCCCACCCTAACTCTGCCTCCTCCCTGCCCCTATTGGATCCCTTCCCCAAATCCCCGGCCCGGCCCCACCTCTTCCCCCAGCTCGCAGCGTTCCTCCTCCTCCCCCGTCCCTCCCTGCCCCGCGAATCAGCTGTGTCACGGCGCAAGGGCTGGGAGGGAGGAGAAGCAGGATGTGGTGGGGCACTCGCGGAGGAGGCGGAGGTGAGCTGGAGCAGGGGGGGTGGGGCGGGGCCATGGGGAGCTGCCGCACCCACCAATTTTCCAGAGCACCCACGGAGTCAGCGCCTATGCTAGGGCACTCTCCTGTGATGTGGGAGACCTAAGTTCAGATTGCTGGTCTACATCAGGGAGAGGGGGGAATTGAATGTGGGTCTCCCACATCCCTTGGTGATTGCCCTAACCATTGGGCTAAAGGTACTACCTCCTCCTCCTCCAGCTGTTTGGTGAAGCTAGCCCTTAATTTCCTTTGCTTTTATGTTAAAAAAATGTCCAGAAACGGCACTAAACAATTCATTATGGGTCAAAGTAAATGTTTTGTTCAACCAGAAAATAATTTTTATGGACTTTTTTGATTGCTGAAATTTTTCAGAATTTTCTAATTTGGTTTAGGTCAAACTGATTTTTTCCCCTCCCCCAATTTTTTTTTTTTGAACTACCAGCAAACTGAAAAATCAGTTATTCACCTTCCTCTGTCCAGGACATGTTTGCCATACTCTCCTACAAGGCTCCTTCATCTTGTTGATATAAAAGAAAGCTACAGCATATTCCTAGAAAATCACAAAAACTAAATTAATATTGAATATGCCTTTGATATGCATATCAATTATTGTAAGGAATAAAATGAAAAGAAGATTGGAAAACTTCGAGGTACACTGATAACAGCTATTAACATTATTTTACAAAACTGGAAAGACTCGCCTCAGTTACATAGTGATAATTGGATACATTCCCTCCTTGTGCAGCATAAATGTGAGGGATTTGTGTTTCTAAACATAACAGCATGGAGTTAATATCTGGAATCTAATGAATAATTTTAGCACTATCTGCATTTTATAATTTCATGTAACATATCTATGTCCAATTCCTTTTTTCTCTCTGATAAAATAGCCTCATCTGTTAGGGGTTTTCTTTGACAGTGGGCTAAATTCTGCTCATTGACTCTGCTGGACTCATTCCATATGTAACTGAAAGTAAAATTTGGCTCTTTGATTCTATTATACAAAACGGTAGTAAAATGTTTAAGAAACAATACCAAAAAAGTGAATGTTATATTGATTTAAACTATTCCCAAATCATTTACTATGCTTAACTGAAACATTGCAATTGCTGTAATTTAAAATCTGTTGACAAATTGTTTTTTTTTTTCATGTTACACCAACTGTATTATCTTTGGAAGCTACAGGATATGACTCACCTTTAGGCATTTCCCTGGTTGAATATTGACCATTAGATAAATATAGCTTGTCACAGGCAGTTTGGGAATTTAATCAAATTTCATGAAATGTAAAGTTGCCTGCCAAATTATAATCTAACAGTAACCCAAAGTTTTGTATTTTGAATCCTTTACTACTTCCTACTTGCATCTGTGTTCTTCTCCAATTTTATTCCAATGGCTACATAGTCTAGATACTTCTTCTTTTTTTTTTTTTTTACATTGGCTAGAAGTGGAAGGGCCTGGTACTGTTCCCTCTGATGTAAGTGGCAGTTTTGCCATTTACTTCAAAAGAAGCTGGGTTGGGCACAGAGTAAATTTCTGTCTTCGGTGACGTAGTTTACATGAGCTTTGGCAAGGCAGCTACCTATATTTTCCTTTTCCCTTTTGTGACGGGGTGTGTTGTAAAGCAGGTTAACTTCCAGACTGATTGAGTATAACTGACTTTGCACAAGTACCAGTTAAATACACCTCTTGATCTTCCAGTGAGCACAGCAGGAAGCTTAAAAGAATTAAAATAATTTCTGTTCATCTTGCAGATCAGTTTCCAAATTTGTCTCAGAATGGCTCATGCAGACCAGCACAGTATCCTCACACAGACCTAGCATCCATTCTGTCCAGTGGGGATTCAGATTTAGCCAGTCCACTGCTGCAAACTAATGTCCACATTGACATCGGTGCCTTAAATCCAGACCTGGTCAAAGAAGTTCAGCATGTAGTCATTGGTGCTGACAGCCTGATTGTGCATTTTAGCGAGATAATAGGAAGAGGTAAGTATTTCAACTCTTATCTTGCTAACTAACATTTTTGCACAGCCATTCATCATATTCCTTTCTGAAGACAGCATCTAACATATCACTGAAAGATATTGCAGTCATTTAACTAGAGGCTTGCACACTTTGTTGTTTTTATAGGCTGAGCACATTGCTCAGACCAGGGACATCTAGCATCCCTCCATATTCACCCCAACCCCAACCTCCCTGTGTGCTACCCACCATCCCCCTCTATTTCAGGGACTCCCTGCATTATCCCCCATGCCAGGGGCTCTGTGTCATCCTCCCCCATTCCACCATCTGCCACATGGCATGGGCTCTGTGTCCACCATGTCCCTCTCCCTTCATTGCTCTCTTCCCCTCCATGCCAGGGGCTCTGTGTCCCCTCATTCTCCCTTTCCACTATAACAATGCCCCTGTTCTTCCCATTAATGATGGAGATTTTGGGTGCCTGACCCACTCCCATCTCCTCCTTTCCCCTACACACCAGGATCTCCCATTCTTCCTGACCCCCATGCCAAGGTCAATATATTTAGAGGTGTTCACTAATTTTGTGCACTTCAATATACCTGGATGACTTAAGTGAAAGTTTTGGGTTTTCAGCACCTCTCAGAATCAGGCATAAAATGTCTCCAGTTGCGCACACAAAAACTGAGGGGTAGAAAACCAGTGAACAATGATGGAAACTTGGCTGTAAACCATTTGTCCAATTTCTGTGGTGCAGGAAAATAGTCACAAATCAAACAAACAGGCACTGTATCCCCCTCAGTGCATTATAGTTAGACTGGGAAGGATTGGGTTCTAAATTCGTAAATGTTGATTTCACCATACCTCACAATATTTCCATTGATAATAATCAACATTTACAGATGAGCAAAGTAAGGAAAGTGCTGCTTGAGAACTTAATAGAGTTTGACTTATGGATGTTTACGTTGTATATTTGGACCTGTGACATTGACAATGTGAGTTTTAATGGTTGTATAGCTTTAAATTTTTGAATCTCAATGTCTGTCATTAAATAATTTTTGTCTGATGCCCCCATAATTTCCCACAACTGTGAAAATTTAAATTGATAAAAAAAATGCTTAAAAATAAAATATTGATATCTGTTGAAATTATTTTAAAAAATTGAATTCTGCCAACCCTAGTTATAGATCATGTTTCCCATAGCAAGAGCAGGACATTATTTTTTCCCCAAATAAACATAAAAAATTCCCTACATTTTTTTAAATATTGGAAAACTGCCAGAAAATGTCACTGATTTCATTTACTATGCCCCCTCATTCCCTATTTTAAATTGCCCCTTTCGTAGGTAGAAAGGGTCAAAGCTAGAAAAATTTAACTGACCCATACTTGAGGGCTTGCATAAAATGTGCCCAGGTTCCAAACTTGGGAAATTTTGGTTGCTTTTGCAAAACAGACTCCTGGCCAATTCCACTTTGCAGGACCAAAGCCGCCTTTGGTTTTGCCCAGAACTTGTGACTCTGCATCCTAAGTAGAATTCCTCGGCCTTATTTTCTGAAGTGCTAATGCTTGAAAAACTGCTTCAGCTCTGTGACTGCAAATGTTAATATTAATTTTAAATGATCCTTTACCTCTCGTGCCCAGTGAATATGCATTCATGATGTCGGCAGGCAAACCCTATTGTTAGACCTATTTAAGAACATGCAACCTCATTGATTGGGATCCTCCAGGGTATCTATTTTTATTAACTGTGATAAGTGTTCTTAGAAAATGCACAGCCCTGAAGCTCTAAGTTCTCTGTTGATCCACAGAGCAGGTTAGCATGGGCTGTGACAGGGTGTGCTTCTCCATGCTGCCCCTTCCTTAACCCAAAGGCCCCTCTCCAGGGATGAGAGAGGATTTCAATCTACTCTACACACCTATTCATTTCTCTGCTGAGACTGACGGCAAGAACGCAAATTGTGATTATCATTTTTCGGTGACACACTATTTGAAAACTAGGGTCATGTTCCAAAGCCCATTGATGTCAACGGGAAGATTCCAATTGACTTCAGAGAGCTTTGAATCTGACCCTATGCAAGACGCCCAACTTATTTCACAGAGACCTCTGATCATGCCCTACTGACTGGATTTTTAACTGGTGAACTGCAGGTGAAATGCTCAGTTCCCCCTTATCACTCCCTTGAGCCATTCAGGCCTCTCCTCCAGAATATATCAAATAGCAGAGTATGCGGGGAAAGAAGGAATGCTGTTGTTTTTTTAACATAATCATTGCAAGAATATTAGGCAGTTGTGGAGCTAGCCTTGTGTCATTTATTTATTCTTTCCATCTAAATCAAGAAATATCAATTATGCTGGAAATAGAGTTTTAGCTTTATGTACTTGCAGCTTAATGTGTTATAAAGTATACATTGCAAATGTCTGAAATCAGAGTCTATAATGACTATGTTATAGCATAATTGCTAGTCCGTAAAGTAAAAAGTAATATAAAGCTAATCTTACTTATTGAGACTGAGGTTAACATTACTCATTCTTCACACAGGGCATTTTGGGTGTGTGTACCATGGGACGTTGCTGGATAATGATGGCAGGAAAATTCATTGTGCTGTGAAGTCCTTGAACAGTGAGTTACATTTTTTAATAGTGAGATATCATCATAGCTCGTAAGGCAGCCAGAGGAACCCAAAATAGGAAATTGCACTGCAGAGTTCCACTTTCACCTATAAAAGATTGACTTCAGCTGCAACTACTAAGAGCCAAATTCATCCCTGGGGTAAATCCACTGCTTTCAGTTCAGCTACAGAAGGGATAAATTTGGCTCTATAAATTTGTTTGTCAAAACGAACATTCACATCTTCCCCAAATTCAAACATGGGCGTAGGGGGAAGAGGTAGGGGAGGGGAAATAGCATTTTGCACACCATTAACTTGGCTTAGGTTTGGTTTTTATAAATGAAATTGAAAACCAGCAGAAGGAAGTTCATACATAGTGTAGTAATGATTCATTCCTGGCTTTATCTTCAGGCATTACTTTTAAAAAAATTACTATAAAAAGGGGGGAATAAAAATAATAAAGTATTTGAGAGAGACAGATATATCCAGATGATGGATTATTGAATATATTCTATAACACAGCTTGCTTTGAACCAGACAGTGTTGAAAACTTACTGGACTATACTCTAAATATAAATATTAATATGTAGTTCAAACTGAGCCCAAGCCTGAAAACACTTATACATGCGGGTAACTGTGACCTCAATGAAGCTATTCACCTGAGTAGTTCATGAGCATGTTCATGAGTAAAGTCATGCTTTATGGCAGTGGTTCTCAGTTTGTATTGGTGACCCCTTTCGCACAGCAAGCCTCTGAATGCAACCCCCTTTATAAATTAAAAACACATTTTAAAATATTTAACACTATTATAAATGCTGGAGGTGAAGCAGGGTTCAGGGGTGGAGGCTCACAGCTCATGACCCCCATAAAATAATCTCATGGCCTCCTGAGGGGTTGCAACCCCCCAGTTTGAGAACCCCTGCTTTATGGGATCAGGTCCACTGACTTCAATGTGAACCATGTGTCAAACTCCACAACCAGATTTGGATCATTGTTTCAACTCTACCTCCCTGCTTGGGGAGTGGGAGAAAATGGCCAGTTTTCAAAATTATATCTATCCCCTCTAGTTTCTGGTAAGTTAGAATTTATTGCACCTGAGATGTATTGCAGTTTGATTTCTCTCTCTCTCTCTCTCTCTCTCTCCCCCCTGCCCCCCAACCCCCTGCTGCCGGATCTCTCAGGAATTACAGACCTGGAAGAAGTAGCTCAGTTTCTCAAAGAAGGGATCATCATGAAAGATTTCACTCATCCCAACGTCCTGTCACTACTGGGAATTTGCTTGCCCAGTGAGGGGTCTCCTTTGGTGGTGCTTCCGTATATGAAACATGGAGATCTTCGAAATTTCATTAGGAACGAGACTCATGTAAGTACGTTATCAGATCTGTTAAATGGTGACGTTTGAGCACTCCTTGTAACAGTATTATAGATCTGACAGCTACATTCAGTTTATAAAATGGTATTATTTCTGTATATTGACCACTGTTCTGAGAGTCCTATATTCTTTTTCAGAATATATTCCCAAAACTCGTTGACAGTAAAGATTTACCAATGCCATCCATAAGCCCCTTTTTATAAACACCTTTTGTTTCTTAGATTAAAGTTGGTGTGCGAGACCATCCAGTGCTGTAAATTGGCACTGTTTCATTACCTTCAAGGGAGCTGTGCCAGTTTACACCCGCTGCAGATCTGGCCCTGGGTGTTTGATGCAAAGGGACTATCGTATCTGGCTGCTATTTTCAGTGCCACACTCGCAACAAAGTCTTTGTGATTTTATTTATTTTTTTAAAGACACGAGAAACAGAGCAATGGTTGGTACAAGTTCAAGTCTCTCAAATTTGCACTAAGAGTACAAGTTAGTAGAATGTGTTTTAGCGCTTTTACCAAGTATAAGATAATGGACCTGATTCTCCGTTCTGTTAAGGCTCCTTTACACAGCTCTAGTGCATTTTCGCCCACTTATAGCCATGTACAGGAGCCTTTAGGTAACTGAGGCTGTATATGTGTAGCAAGATACAGTTAGTAAATAGTCAGTTAAACAATGACCTGTGCTAGAATGGTAAGCTCTTTGGGGCAGAGACTGTCTGGTTGCTCTGTGTGTATACAGCAGCTAGCACAGTGCAGTCTTGGTCCGTGTCTGGGGCTCTTAAGGGATACGGCAATACCAATGATAATATAATAAAGAAACAAGCCAGTGGAACAGTGTTGTTTCACAGAAAGAACTGTCCAGAGCAAGCTTAACCTCATAGAAACCTGGAGGGTGTTATAGTTGTATAACAAACAGTCATGCAGTCAGATACAGCATTTACACATTGGTATTAAACTTCTGAGTCTATGTAATTTCTGATTGAATAAATTGGATTGCTGGCCTTGGCATCAGGTCTGCCTAGGCAATATGTTCAGACTGGACTGAAAATGATGACTGTGACAGTCCTGGCTGAGCCCCCAAGTGGATGGTCACCAGTCTTCTGCATCAGTCCGAACCTTTGGATCCCACATACTTCGAGGTTAGCTGGGTCTGGGCAGTGTCCAGACACTGTTGCTAGGTCTGGTCTTCAAGGCACACTCCCAGAGTGCATACTTCCCATCTGGAACCCTCCTTGAGATGTGGGACCCTGCAGTTCAACTGTCCTAGGCCCAGAAACCAGTGCTGGACCTCCCAAGCCTTCCCAGTCATTTATGCAGACTCCCTCCAGAGCTCTACCCCCATGGGCATGCTGGTGTATGGTTTAAGTTTTTGTGAACACATGGCAGGTAAAGTAAGGAACACAGGCTTTGCACAGGAACTTCTTTAACACACACACTTTACTCTCAGCACAGGAGCAATACTCCTGTAGGCAAATCTAGGCAAAACGACATCTTGAATGCATCCCCACCCCGAATTCTTATCATTCCTGAGTGTTGCTGGGATTTGGTCAGTTGGCATTGGGGGAATGCCAGATCCTACTGCCCCCACTCCTCCAGCTATGTCATGTTTCTCAGGTTGGAATGACTCTCCTTGCTTGGAGAGCATGTCATTTTAAAAGCTGCATGTGAAGTCTTTTCTCTTTCTGCCCTTCCAGTGGGTATTTTCCATGCTCC
Organism: Terrapene triunguis; assembly: GCF_002925995.2. Classification (NCBI taxonomy): domain Eukaryota; kingdom Metazoa; phylum Chordata; order Testudines; family Emydidae; genus Terrapene; species Terrapene triunguis. The sequence goes on along the minus strand of NW_020664419.1, from coordinate 41,398,214 downwards.
AACCCCCACTGGAATTGCTGTGGCAGAGTCATTAAAAGTCAGTGGTTGTGTAAGAGCAACCCTGTTGTTCTGCCAGGCTGAACTATTCAGGCCTTGGCTACACTCGGGACTTCCCAGCGCTGCCGTGAAGCGCGAGTGTAGTCGCGCCGCCAGCGCCGCGAGAGCTCTCTCACAGCGCTGTATGTACTCCACCTCTCCGAGGGGAATAGCTTGCAGCGCTGCAGGCTCTGATTACACTGGCGCTTTACAGCGCTGGACTTGCTGCGCTCGGGGGGGCGTTTTCACACCCCTGAGCACAGCAAGTTGCAGCGCTGTACAGCACCAGTGTAGCCAAGGCCTCAGTTGTTGATGGGCCTGTTTCAGTCTCCCAGCCGTAGTCTGTTCCTGCCCCCAAAACAGAGGTTCTAATCCACACTGAAGGTTGCAATCATCATTGTTGTTCGTAAAACAGAAAAGAATTCATAAATTGATACAGTCACTGTGACAGGGAACAAAAGATTGTAATGACTGTGCAGGCGATATTGGAACTGAGTATGTAAAGAGAATGGGGCAAATGCTGTTCTCTTACTGATGTGAACTTTACATTTAATCTGCTACCTGGGAATTCCTGGTGTACAGTTGGCATAGTAACCCCATGTGACCCCAGCCCCAGCATTGAGGCTGGTAAGGCCAAGTGTGAGTCCTCTTCACTCTGGTGACCTCCAGTTGCTGGGATGATCCTTTGGGACCACGGCAGCCAGGTGTAACTTAGTGCAGCCTAAAGGCTGCTTGAAATTATACTGGGGGTCAAACTGGCCCCCTGCCAGCCTTTGCCTAACCCATCCCCTTGGTACTGCACTGAGCTTGACTAGCCCAGGGGTTCTGGTCTGTTATATTATATATTCCATGAACCCACAGACCGGAAGTTTTGCTGGTTTTACTTATGTTGTCTTACTATCAAGTTGTGTTTAGCTGCTATTAGCTGGAGCCTGATCTAAGCTTGTAGCTGGTTTCATTGCCAACTTCTGCCTCTCACTGGGAGTTTTTAATACAAATTGAAGGCAGGATACAAAGCCCAAAAACATTAAGGTCATGGCAAAAAGTGACAGTCTAGATGGCCAACTGCATTCCCAATCAATACTCCCCATAATTTACTATATCCTTTTAACGCTTGTAAATGTCCATGTTTTACAGAACCCAACAGTTAAAGATTTGATTGGATTTGGCCTTCAAGTAGCAAAAGGTATGAAATACCTTGCAAGCAAAAAGTTTGTCCATAGAGATTTGGCTGCAAGAAATTGTATGTAAGTACAATACTCTAATTCCATGCCACATTATCACATTATTGTGGGGAGAGTAACCCTGTGATAAATGTAAAGCTTCCTGGACTATATATTGCAGCAGAAATGTATTTTTATGTTATACTGATACTATTAATCTCACATACAAATGAGCTGCTTTAGCCTGTTAAAGATTTAAGGTTACACATAAGCATGTTGTGTGCAGGCAGAAGAAAAAGGAAAGGGAGGATGGCAGCTCTCAAAGTTGGGCTGCCAGAGAATTAAAAAGGAATCTTTTGAGGGAATTTAAACTGCGTTGTCTCAGCTTGCCTTTTTTAACACTGTGCTTTCACCCAAGCTACCCATAAACTGCCTTTCTATGCTGCCTCACCTGGCGGTAAGGAGGTAAATATGGTGAAACTTTGTGGAACACAAAATGGGAAAAACAAAGAAATAGTAACAATGAGACTGCTTGACAGTGGGTCTTTCATTGCACAGACTTGACATCGTTTTGGCTTGATTCTGCACAAAAGTGCATGAAACAAAATTATGCAAAGAATCTTATTAGTGTCTGGGTGACCAGACAGCTTAGTTCGCACAATGACTGACATAGTACTTGCCCATATTATGCTGATTCATCACCTACAGTAGGAATTAATGTGCTACAGTATTAATCATTAGACTTTACTTTCTGTACGTGTGAGGACTTGGAGCCCTGGTAGGTTATTCACCCTTGCTATATAATATTTTTAAGTGTGCTTGCTATGGAAAGCATCTCCTAATTCAGTTACCCTGCAGATCCAGGGATTTGTAATGAAGAGTGAGGGGTTACATATTTTTCAGGCTTTTTATGAACACAGGAATTGCCAGACTGGATCAGACCCAATGGTCCATCTAGTACAGTGTTCTGTCTCTGGTGCCAGAGGAATGTGCAAGAAACTTTCCCACTTTCGGCAGATATGGGATAATTTGCCCCATAAAGGTCTCATCCCAATCACTAATAATTAGAGATTGGTTCAAGCACCGAGCATGAAGTTTAATGTCCCTTCCTTTTTTAGCATTATCTATTAGAATTCTGGATGTTTTTGTTATCCCTATAAATGTTCAATCCCTCTTTGAATCTTACTAGCAAGATCCCTCAATGACATCATGTGGCAATGAGTTCCACTGTCTAAGTAATCATGTGTTGTGTCAAAAATAATTTCATTTGATCAGTTTTTAATTTGCCATGGTTCCGTTTTATCAAATGTTCCCTTGTTCTAAATGAGGAAGGAAGAACAGAACTTCCTCTGTAACATGCATTAGTTTACATACTTCTGTTTTGTTCCCTCTTCTAGGACTCTTTCTTAGGCAAACAATCTCAAGTTTACTCCAAAAATTTATTTTAGTTACAGTGTAAGGGCTAAAATGTCTCCCTTCATCCAGGTGGCCAGGTGTGCTATAGGATTGTCCTACTGGGGCTTGGGTGGAAACATCCTTCTCCCTCGGATGCAACATGGCTGTTACTGTAGCCTTGAGGTTGCACTAGTTACTGCTGCTCATCCACCTCCATTCCAGACAGGGTAATGGCCAGTGACTCTTCTCAGCAGCTGATGGGTCCACCTTCACCCCAAATCCTTCCCTACCCCAGGCCCTGCTTTATGAATAACCTGGAAGCCCACATAGACTTGGGCTTTACAGGTCTATGGAAACATGAACCCCCTGTGTGGGCTCCCCAAATGCTGCCTTCCTACCCAATAAAACCACACCAATAATACTGTGTCTGGGACCCTCCAAAGCCAGGAAGGAAGGGGGAAGGATTTGCCGTATAGGCCCTTTTCCATCTCGTATTACTTATCTATTAAATAACAAAAATACACCAACCAATGGATCAGCTCTGTGTATTTCAATATGTACACCTAATACCTCCTTTGCTATGAACTATCATCAAATTGAACAATTAGTGTGATAAAGAAGAGTTGTCTTGTCTAAACTATCAGTGAATGGGAAAGATGGTATCTCAATATGAAAACTAGTAGATTTCCAGGTAGCTGGAAGAAGAAGCAACTATATAAGAAATGGTGCAGCATTCACTGTCTGGATGTACAGGGCAGTATTAGAGACCTTTTTTATGATGCAACTGTTTTTAAAGAATTGTAATTTGAATGATCAGGGCAATAGCAGTAATATTCCTGAGTTCATTCAATTTGTTAAATGGATATCACATGTCTTTTGTTTCAATTTAGCGTGAGTTAATAGATGCAAGATAGAGTGCTGACTTCAAAAGTTACGGTCTCAAACATACAAGTCACTTATTATAATTTAGAGAATATTCACAGTCATTGTAAATCCTGTCTACTCAGCTACAGATAATATTTTTTGTCATTTTCATAGGCTGGATGAAAAATTCACTGTCAAGGTTGCTGATTTTGGTCTTGCTAGAGATGTCTATGATAAAGAATACTACAGTGTGCACAATAAAACAGGAGCTAAACTGCCAGTGAAATGGATGGCTTTAGAAAGTTTGCAAACTCAGAAGTTCACTACAAAATCAGATGTGGTAATGTACAGCCTATTTATGTATATTTACTAAATTTCCTCGTTTAAAAACACTCCTAGAAATACCGCCAAAGGCATCTTTATGGCATTTGATTAATCCACTAAGAATATATGTCCAAGCCAAGACTAGGGTGGAATCCTACTCCAGCTCATAAAAGAATATGAAATTTGGTGTTATCGAAGTGCACAGAGAACATTTGTGCTCATGACAAAGTGACAGCAGTTTGGCATGTTTGTCAGTCGCTGGTCAGGAAAGAAACGGGGGCCTAATCGCACTCCCAGTGAAACGGAGGATAAATCTATCACTGAGTTTACTGAGAGCAGGATTGGATCCTAGGTCTGCAACTGTAGAAAACACAAAGTTAGCTTTCACATTCTTAAAAGATAACAGCTCTTGAAGAGGCTTTATTTGCTTTATAAAAACTTTGACCATTGCGACCAAATGTTACCTGACTACATATGAAGAAAAAAAGTTACTAGCTGAAGTCACTAGTTGGCTGCATCACTTTGTATTTTAGCCTAAATTTAATTCAGATTCAGATTAGTCTGATGTATAGAATTTCAGCCATTTGTATTCTCCAATATGTATTTATATAGCATTAGCCCAGTCCTCAGCTGCTGTAAATTGGTGGAGCTCCGTTGACTTCAAAGGAGCTCTGCCAATTTCACCAGCTGAGTAGCTGACCCATAGACCTTTATTTTTCTTTAACTTGCTTAGTTCAGTTTCTCTGGTTCTGGTTTAAGTGGTTCCTCAATTCTTTGCAGCATTATAAGCTGCATGCAGTAAAATAGCTTGTTTCACAGGGGAAAATGGATATGATCAAATCTGTCAGACCATATTCTACAAGTGGAGTTCAAAACCCTCTCTCTCCTGTGATTTACTATTGATTTGTTTTATTAGTGGTCCTTTGGTGTGTTGTTGTGGGAACTTATGACAAGAGGAGCACCGCCCTACCCTGACGTGAATTCTTTTGATATAACTGTTTACTTATTACAAGGAAGAAGGCTATTGCAACCGGAATACTGCCCTGATCCACTGTAAGTAAATAGTTTGCAACATATCCTGCAAATGTTATTGATTCTGGGTTGTTGGGTTTATTTTACATATTTCATAGATGAGCACTTACTGTCTTTTTATTTCAATGGCAGGTATGAAGTCATGCTAAAGTGTTGGCATCCAAAACCTGAAATGCGCCCAGCATTTTCTGAACTGGTTTCAGATATATCAACAATCTTCTCCACTTTTATTGGAGAGCATTATGTTCATGTCAATGCTACATATGTCAATGTGAAATGCATTGCTCCCTATCCTTCTCTTTTGTCATCACAAGATAACATAGACAGAGATGTGGATACATGACCAGGTTTGTCTACAATACATTGCCAGAGAGAAATCCATTAGTAGTAGTATGAACAAAAGTGTGTTTTGTCCACTACTTTTTCACTGCCCAGTTTTTGTGAAAACACTGTTGCACATGTTTGATGTTGTCCAAACTGCACTGTTGATGAGATGATATGTTGTTTATAGCTATGGGATTCTACACACTACCGTGGTAAATCCCAAATATTTGGAGCAGCTGTTTCTATTTACCAGACTACAGCTACCACCATCTAGTGCTAGTACCCACCAGCTCTCATTCATTTGTGAAATGAATGTGCTCACCATTTGCAGCCTGGGTTCTATTGTAGTTTAGAGCATGTACAACAGAATGAGAGGTGAGCAGCAGGGATGTACAGAGACTCACGATTAATGCAAAGGGAAAAGCTAGAGTACCAATTGCTCAAGCTTGATGTACCATTCCTGTTGCATGTACTATTGGGCAGTGGGCAGTGCAGTAATGGTTTTCACACAAAGACCAGGCCAGATAATGAGAATTCCAAGACTGTACAATGTTTCCTGTTGTATAAAGTGGACTCTACCTTTGTTCTTCGTTTGCCCGTTATATCAATAAGGTTCCTTAGAGCCAGTCTGATGGCAAGTTTCTAAAATGATATTCAACATTCCAAAATGCCATGAAATAAAATGAGTGTGTCAGCTTTTGAGGAGCAGTATATTTATGCTGTACATAAAATGTAAGGGAACACACCCGGAAAAAAGCTATCTCAATGTTAATGTGTCTGTCATTCCAAAATTCAGTCACTCCTTTGAGAAACTGTATGTACAGATTTCTTACTGAAAATTGTGAGGCTTCTCTTCTGTCAATAAAGTGTTTTAACTGTTCCATGAGAGTAAAAATGTAAGGAGTCCATATTAACCAGTAGGCTAAAGCCTAGGATGCAGCAGTTTTGGAAGCACCATTTGGAGAGGTAGTCAAGTAAACAGTGGAGCAGTAACAGTGCGAGGAGCCAAGCGACCCGGAGGAGCTGCTGGCTGGTATGACCACATGTTTAGTAGCTGCAACTATGCCAGCCAACCACGGAAAGGAGCTGCAGCATAGTGTGTGTAAGGGGTTGAGAAGAGATGCTGAGCCAGCTGAGGAAAGCCAACTCTGAACCAAAAAGGTTGCAATATGCTGGGATTACTGCCAACCTTTGCATGCCAGTACTGAAGGATTAAGAAAATTGGACAAAAGAAGAAACATTTTTTTAGCACCCATAGTTGCTCCTTGAGTTAATCCAGCCCAGTGAGTTCTGATACATAGTATATTCCTAAATCATGACCAGAAGTGATTTTCAAAAGAGATACTAATTAAAGTTTTTGTTATTTAGGGAAGAGTACTGTAGCTTTAGGGCAAGCATCATCTGTCATTTCTGTTCCTGTGGAATTCTGTGCGTATTACTGTATAGCTTGATTGGTGTAGGCTATAACTGGTTGTTAGTGTAAACACTTAAAGTATTCTATTTTTATAAAAAATGTTTATTTTTAATGACATATACCAGGTTTGGTCAGGCCACAAAATACTGCACTGTGAACGTTTCAGAAAATGTATGTCAACGTTTGAGTCATACATTGTAGCGAGGTTAAAAATGACTGTGAGGAAAAGAACTGATTGATACTCCACCCTAACTATAATATAACCATTGCTGGAAGTCAAACACGTTAACATGTGCAAGGGGAGGTAGTGTTTAGAATGGAGCTGATTATGAGGGAGATTTATTGTTCTTGAGAAAGAGTGTTACAACTGAAAGGTTTCTAATGAGGGTGGAGTGTGTGGGCAAACTACGAGCTGATAATACTGCATTGTATTACACCACCACTTTCATTTCAGATGCAAACATAACTGTAAATTGCTAAAGGACAAAATGTTCTACTGCAGGGGAAAAAAATCATCTCTACAGTCATTACAATGGCTAAGAAAGTTTATGACACAAGGATTTGGGGAGGATACTCCAAAGCCGTACATCCATGCTCGAGGAAGGCTGCAATGTGAAAAAAAAAACATTTTTACTATTTATGAATTTTGCTTAATATAGTTAATGTTGTGTCTGGGACACCTGTAAGAGTATGTGATTCTGGTAAGGATTTAATGTTTGTCAATTCATGCATTTGCAAATGAGCTGAATGGTACTTATGGTGATAGTTGTTGGTGTGACCTAATAAAAGTTATTAAAATGCAGTATTGTAACATTCTGTGTGCTGAGAATTCATGTTACTACTATATTTGACTGTTAAGCTGACATAGGCCTTTATGTTCCCTTTCACTAACATGAGCAGGGGGATTGGAAACTTGTGGAACTGGAATGAGGGAGCAGACGGGAGGGAACAGTTTAGACACACAAAAACATAGGGATTGCCACAGTGGATCAGACAAATGGTCCGTCTAGTCCAGTATCCGGTACCTAGGAATGGCCAGTACTAGATGCTTCAAAGTAAGATTCCCTATAATGGACAATTGTGGCACAGCTTGTCCATTAGTAAGTCTCTTCCAGACAGCAGGCATTTGGTGCTCAGCTTCTGTTCTGGAGCAAGAAGGTTTGTATCCTCTTTACATTTTTGTCCTATTTAATGTAACTAGATTTCTCTAGTTCTGAATCCCTCTAAGCTCCAGGTCTCAATGACAATTTGGGTATGTCTACACTACAGGATTAATCCGAATTTAGATAATTCGAATTTGGGAAACAGGTTGTATAAATTCGATTGTGCGCGGCCACACTAAGCACATTAATTCGGTTTTTAACCACATTAATTCGGTGGTGTGCGGCCACACTACCCCATTAATTTAAACACAGTAATTCGGTGGTGTGCGGCCACACTAACCCTAATTCGAATTAACAAAATCGATTTAGGCGCTACTCCGTTCGTCGAGGTGGAGTACAGAAATCGATTTTAAGTGCCCTTTAATTCGAATTAACTGGCTCTGTAGTGTGGACGGGTGAAGGGTTAATTCGGATTAACGCAGCTAAATCCGAATTAAAGTCGTAGTGTAGACCAGGCCTTTGTGTCAGGGAGTGCCAGAGGTTAATTAGGCATGATTTTAGGTCGGGGGGTGTGTGTGGAGGGGAGGATTTCTCCTGCTGCATTTCCCCCCCTCATTCCCCAAGTCAATGAGAGCTCTGTGAGATGGGAGGAGGGTGGCGACAGAGGGAGGGCCACATTAGCACTTTCTAGCATGCTCTTTCTACACTTTCTAGCAAGCTCCTCTCTAAGCCAGGGGCTATTTGAGTGGGAGTTAATTCTGCTCTAAGATGGGTGGAATCAGCTGAAGTGCTGTCAGATGCACAAAGCAGAGAAACAAAGTGTTTTTCCCCTTAGATTTCTCCCAGTTACAGCAATCTCCAGGATGACTGGGAGCATGGGCAGGAATGCAATATTCAGCAAGAGGTAAGTGCCTTAGGGTATGTCTACACTTACATCCGGGTCCGGATGTAAGCAATCGATGTTCTGAGTTCGATTTATCGCGTCGGGTTAAGACGCGATAAATCGATCCCAGATCGATCCCGGAAGTGCCCCGGATCGATCCCGGAAGTGCTCGCTGTCGACGCTGGTACTCCAGCTCGGCGAGCGGAGTACGCAGCATCGACGGGGGAGCCTTCCTGCCGCGTCTGGACTGCGGTAAGTTCGGACTAAGGTACTTCGAATTCAGCTATGTTATTAACGTAGCTGAATTTGCGTACCTTAGTCCGAAGTGGGGGGGTTAGTGTAGACCAGGCCTTAGTCACTAATTCGGTGGCATTGATTCTGGTTCTGATCTCACGTATGCAGTGGTGAAAAGTGCTAGTACCATTAAGGCACCAGTGGATGCCAGCGTTCTAACCACTATGTTGTGAGGACCTGACGCAACAGTGCCTGAAATGCCAGTGGTCCCTTGGCCTGTCTATTCTATATTGCACCTACCAATGCTGGAGCTGAGCTGGTGATAGCATTGGTGGGAAATGTTTGGCTGGAGTTGAGATATTCAAAGGGGAGACGTTAGGCAGCTCTTTAAGTGCTATGTGGCTTGCTCTGATGGGTCTCACAGAGTGCTCACAGACCGTAAATGAAGTCAAGGCCAGGGTTTAGCCCTATAACGTGTAAAACTGGATATCTAATCTGAATCTGATAAGACAGGCAGGGAGAGAACATACAGTCTGTGGTGCTATGCACTGATTTCATTTCTTAATACACTCCTTATTTCTAAGACACTTCTACTATCTAGCTCTAGCCTAAGTATTTACATGGCCCCATTACCATAGGATCTGAGCTCTTCACAATCTTTACAGTGTTTTTCCTCGCCAAACCCCTGTGAGGTGAGGAATTACTGTTACAGTACTAGATACCATTGTACAAATGGGAAACTGAGGCACGGAGAGACTATGAGCTAGTCTACGTGGCAAAGCAGTAATACTCAGACTGAGGCTCGCGAGCTGCAAGTGGCTCTTTAATGTGTCTCCTGTGGCTCTTTGCAGCATATGATATTAAAACACTGTGTGATTTAATTATTAACCAATTAGGCTGCTTTTACTATGTTATTAACCAATTGTAGAATACGTGGTCAGTCATTTTGCTGTGATTTATAGATATATATAGCTATGAAAGAGAGTAAGTAAATGAAACAATTAATTCACACTACTGTGGCTCTTGGATAATGTTGATCACTAATTTGGCTCCTGAACCATTGAGCTCCAAGTATCACAGCTGCAAAGGTTTTGCTGGTATAGCTAGCTATATACTGTTATTTCTATACCGGCAAAGTCCCCTAATGGAGATGCAGCGTATACTGGCCAAAGGAGTGCTTTGGACAATATAGTTAAACCATAAACCACCTTCCAAAATGACATATGCTGTGCCAGGCTCTTTTGCCTGTATAAGCTGCGTCTGCATGGGGGTTTTGCCACACAGCTGTTTCTCTTATTTTCCACACCCTTTACCAGCATAGTTATGCTTGCAGAACTTTGTAGTGTAGACCTGGCCTAAGTGACTTGCCTAAGTTTTAAATCCAAACCATTTTTGAGTTAACTAAGGGGAGGTAAAAATCAATGTCTAATTGTTGAAAACAACAACATTTTTGTGCTCTAACTCAGAAATATCTGAAGAGTTTGTTTGGAGAAAATCTGACTTGTTGACTGAGGACAAGAATGAGCAACTTCAACCCCAAAGGTAATTTTGGGGGGAAAAAGTTATTGAAAATAAGGGTTTAGAATGAAAGTGCACTTTTGTTATGTCATAAGCCCAATACAACTAATAGTGTTGCCATTTTTCATATCAGTGAATTATTCTCCATTAGTACATCTTACATGTTGGGATTGAGGATTGCACTGGAAAAAGTCATCTAAAACTTCTCGATGAACCTGGAGATTTTACTGCAGTCAAAAATCAGTGGCAGTGTCATCAGTCTGTTGCATTACAATGTATAGCAGAATGAAGTACTTAGCTGAAATACCAGATTTGTAATGCATTCCTCTGCTTCCTTCCCATGTTTTAAGACTTGAAATTTGCTGGTCTGCTAGGACCCCAGAATCACAAGACTAACACACTTGGTTATGTGCTCTAGTAACTTTCTTTATATCATGCACATAACATAGTGGGGCAGATCTTCAGCTGGCCTAAATTGGCATAGCTCCATTAAAATTAATACCATCTGCAGTTCTGGCACATTAGTGCAAAAGCTAACATGAAAGCAACACTAAGGTTTGAGAAATCAAGCCCACAAAAGCCAAGAGGTTAGAAATCAAGGAGTGAAATCCTGACTGCAGTGAAGTTTTGCCATTGACTTAAATGGTGCCAGAATTTCACCCATGTTTTTAATGTAATGTTTACTCAGCCCTTTTACACAGCTTTTATGTTTTACAGTAGACACTTAATAAACGAAATAAAAATACAATAAAGTTTCTACTAAAACAAGGGAACCAGTTATGCTCTACCACCACACTGAGAGGGCTAGGTGTTGCACGCTGATATTTCTCTCCCTCCCACTGGTATTCTTGCAGGTTCGTTATTGTTGAAATATTAATCTGATAATATCACTCTAATTACCATATATAACTTAATTTATATGTATGCCAACATTTCTATTATAGTTTCCTGGATTAGTAAGGCTGAGGAATCTTTTAAAACAGCTTCAAAAGAATTTAATCTATACAACAAATTCTACCCTCATAAATCATATGAGTAACTCAGGGTGAAATTTGGCCCCATCTCTGTAAATCAGGAAAAGATAGGTGTTCAAGGATGTAAGATATATGAGGAGAATGTGGCCAGAGACTGAGATGGAGTTTGGACTTTGTGTGGTCTTGGATGTAACATAACATAAAAATAAATGTGAATCCCCAGAGAAGGAGTTTTGTGAAGTTTCTCTTTAGTGGCATAGACCTTGACCCTGCCACAGCCTTTCAGGGAAACTCTGTGGGACTAAAAGGTCATGTGGAATCAGGGGTAATCCTTGCACACCGGGCTACTGTGCCATGATCTGGCTTCAGTGATGCGTAAGGGATCTGTGTCTTCTTTGGTTTGAACCCCCTATCAATTCCAGGATGGGAGGCGGCTCTCAACAGAATGATACACAGGAAACTCCAGGAGTGGCATAACCTAGATAGGGATGATTTGACCCTAAATCTCTCCCTCCTTGAGACCAAGAGTAGAGCTAACATGTCTGGTTATGGCAATTTGACAAATTCAAATTTGCCAGTTTTAATTACCAAGTACATTTGAACCCCCCTAGAGTGTAATAAGTGCTACTGCCAAAAACTTTAGGGTACGGGGCCTGTGCCAAAAGGAATGCTTTGTACACGTTGACAGGGGGACTTACTGACTTATTAAGTCACAAAAAAGTACTTCAGGCTAGGGAGGCCTCTACTGAAGCACAATTTAAATAAGAAAGCTGAGTGGAAGTTTGTAATATGAGTATGGAGATCGTATGAACTTAATGGTAAATAGACATGTACATTATTATTAATATATAGACACTGACAGCAAAACTGGTCAGAATGGAAGTCACATCAAGTTCCAGCAAACTGGTAGATGGTTTTCCAAAGCCTGGGATGTTATTGTGATGCTTCCGAGGGGTATGTAGGGTTGTGCGGCACCTCACTACCACTTGCCCTTACCATGAGGAAGTCTGTGGGTCAGCTCCCGGACTCCACCAGCCTCTGGCAACACAAGCCCTACCTTCCAGGCCTCCTAGGGTGACCAGACAGCAAATGTGAAAAATCGGGGCAGGGGGGTAATAGGAGCCTATATAAGAAAAAGACCCAAAAATCGGGACTGTCCCTATAAAATCGGAACATTTGGTCACCCTAAGGCCTCCACAGGCCTCGCTCTCTGTACAAGTTAGCAATAGGCACACACCAACTCCTGAGTTCTCCAAGCGTCCCTCTTGCACTGAATGCTCACAGAACTCTCAGCTTCTCTACTCCCAAATGAAAAATACTCACCAGCTTGTTAGTTTCACCTCAGACTCACCACTGCACTTAACATCCAGCACTTAGATATAGTGAAAACAAGAATGAAGTTTATGAAAGCAAATGATACTAACTCAGACTACTGAAAACAAGGAGTTACATATAAAACCAACTCATGGCACTCATTCTATAGCCTAAACATAACACACAAGACATTCCTCTGTCTCCTACAGGCTAGCTTATCCATAGTCTTTTTTCCTACCATTCTCAACCAGGATGGCTGAGACAATCCTTTCATAAGATCAAGCCTGCTGACAGCTTCTCTTCCCACACCAAAGGATGAAATCTTGTCCCCTCTCCACTTCTCTTATGCAGTTACAGAACATGGTCCCTTACCCCAGGAGGTCCCCGCTTCAGAGACTCATTTTGGGGTTCCTTTGTCTTTGTAAATCCTCAGGTCTGTACCTGGCCCGGACAGCAAACATACCCTGTCTCCAAGAACAGCCATTCTTTTTACGCCAATTGAGTTGGCCCAGAGGTATACAATACATGAAGGTCTGCCAGACAGATAAGTGTTTACTAACCCCTTCCTGCCTAGAATCTGTTTCTCACCTAGTTACCTGTCTTAATTTACCTACTTTAAGAACATAATTTTCAGTAAACATATATAACTCCTTACACATTATCTGCACATCCACTTCACAAGGATCATGATTAAGGCTACGATTTAGTCACAGGTACTTTTAGTAAAAGTCATGGCCAGGTCATGGGCAATACACAAAAATTCATGGCCTGTGACCTGTCCATGACTTTTACTAAAAATACCTGTGACTACATCTTGGGGAAGGGGGGGGTTGCTGTTCGGGGTGGAGTGATGGGGGCGCTGCTGGGGGGGGGCACTCGGGGCCAGCAGCACTAGCTGCCAGGGGCTGCTCTGGCCGGCCGGGGACCACTGCCCGGGGCCACCAGAGCAGCAGCTGGTGTGTCCCCGGGGCCGCTCCAGCAGTGGCTGGTGTGGCTGTCCCACAGCCCTGGAGCCAGCTGCTTGAGCGGGCCTGGGGTCAGCCACACTGGCCCCTGCAGAAGTCATGGAGGTCACAGAACCACGATCTCCGTGACAGATACAGAGCCCTAATCATGATGACCAGTGTGACACACGCTTTAAATACAGACCTTACATAACCTCTTTTGGTGCATCCAGGGGATCCTTGTACCCCTGTGCCAGTTGGTACCAGGAGGTTTCTGGGTTACAATTATTAATCCTGGCCTGCCCCTCCATAAGCTCAAATCCCCAGCCCTGCATAGGAGTAATTGTGCCAAAGCAGGGATAGCTCAGTGGTTTGAGCATTGGCCTACTAAACCCACAGTTGTGCGTTTAATCCTTGAGGGGGGTATTTAGGGATCTGGGGCAAAAATCTGTCTAGGGATTGGTCCTGCTTTGAGCAGGGGGTTGGACTAGATGACCTCCTAAGGTTCCCTTCCAACCCTGATATTCTGTGGCTCTCCTGCTGGATCCACAGGATTTTTATCCCTCTCTCTAGAGGATTATTTGGTCCTATATTTTGCAGAATAAAACTCCAAGGAGGTTAAAATAATAATAATACCTTCATGCCATGGAAAAATGAATGTCCATTAGGGGTTAATGGCCCATGTTAAAAAATACACTAGGAAATGTCCATGCTTTGTGCAATGCTTAGTTTAGATAATATCTGCACTATTTATGTGCTTGTTCTGCCAAGCAGAGACTCATTCATAAAATGTGGCATATGCTAGCAATGTAATCACTGTGATATTTTTCAGCATGAATTCAGTTTGTAGAGTTGTTTCATCTGAGTGAAAACTAGCCCCCCTCCTCCTTTTTTTTTTTAAATGCCTGAATGATGATATAGAATCTTTGTTCATTGTTCACACATTCAGCCACAATCAGGAAATTACAGAAGAAGATGAGATCAGAGGTTTTCACTGCTTGAGATGCCCGATGTCATCTTTTGTAGTTTAATATTGTTGCTTTTTTCTATTATGTATTTATTTACCATCACTAATGTTTAGGTCTCAGTGGTCCCATACTGGCACAGAAATGTCAGCAGCTATAAAAGTTGCTGAAGGAACATTCTCTGTAAGGATCCTTTCCTTTGGAATGCTCTACTTCCCTGAGATCTGAATAACTCTCTTCCTTCCTCCCCATTCCCCTTCCTAGCCCCAATCTTTTGACCTTCTGGATACATTGTAAATTCCACATGTCTGAGCACGAAGTGATGGACATACGAGGTTGAGGGTGGGAAAGTGCAATGTTGATTTAAGCTGTACTGGTCACATGAATGGTAAGTAAATGATGGGTGGTAGGAAGGAGAAGCACTGTTGCATTGAATGCTTTATGTTTTGTAATGCCTGTGATGGTGTTTTTAAATGTACATCAAAGGCACTCAGAGGATGGGTGCAAGACATGTAGAGTGTCTTTTAGCATTCCCATCAATATCTGAATAAATAAATAAAACTTCTTGAGGAGCAGAGCGTCATTGGTTCTGCCAATAATGTTATGCTGGAGCATGGTGGCTATATGCAGGTGTGGTCTTTGATCTATAGCCAATCACACACAACTCTGAAGCTGATGGGAATTCTAGCCACCATTCAATCAAGATAATGGATCAAGGATGACTATGCTTGGGTGCGTGGGACACTTAAGGAAGTGGAAGCTCAGGTGATTTTCAGCAGAATGCTTCCAGTCCCTAAAGAAGGAGGACGAAGGCATGGTAAGATAATGAAGATCAATGGATGGCTCAAGGATTGGTGCTTATGAGGAAAGTTTGGGAAGATCGATCATTGGGAAGCATTCACAGAAAGAAGACTCTTCTCAACTGATAGACTCCACTTGAGTACCTGGGGTACTAATCTTTTGGGATCAAATCTGGTATGATTGATCAGGTCTTTAAACTAGGAGATGAAGGGAGAAGGTTGGGAGAGACTCCTGAACTCTCCACTCCTGCCATCAATAAACAGGAGGAGGAAACGCAACTAAATGAAGCTATAGAAAGAGACAATGGAACACCTCAGAAGTAATAGCATGTACAGCATGGAGAAAGAAAATACAAATATTGATTGGACAAGTAGTCACAGTTAGTGAAAGGACTACATATAACCCAGCTAGAAAACTGGGTGAGGGCCAAGGGAAACAATGTACACGAATGCAGAGTCTGGGCAATAAAACGGAGGAACTAGAACTACTGGTGCAGGAGGTCAAACCAGATATTATAGGGATTACAGAAACATGGTGGAATAGCATTCACACTGGAATACAAGTACTGAATGGTATGTGCAGTTTAAGAAAGAAAGAAAGAAAAGGTAATGGTGGTTGAGTAACGTACATCAATGATACAATAAACTGTAAAGAAATAAGCAATAATATGGACAAAAAGTATCTGTTTGGGTCAAAATCACTGTAGCGAAGGATTGTAAAAGATGTTCTATTGCGCTAATGTTAGGGGTCTGCTATAGGCCCCCTCCCCCACCCCAGGATCAGACCCAGATATGGATAGAGATCTCTTTAATGTTATTAGAGAGAGAAGTACCACTGGGAATTGTGTCATAATGTGAGACTTTAACTTCCCATCTATAGATTTGAGACTATATGCTACTAATACCGATAGGGCACAGTTATTCCTGGATGTGACAGATGACAGTTTTCTTTATCAAATTGTCACCAAGCCAGCAAGAGGTGATGCAATTTTAGACTTGGTTTTGATAAGTAGTGAGGACACCATAGATGAGCCAGTAGTAGGAAATAACCTTGGATCGAGTGATCACGAGTTCATCCAGTTTAAATTAAATGGAAGGATAATCAAAACTAGGTTGTCATCTATGGTCTATTAATTCAAAATGGCAGACTTTGGAAAATTAAGGAAATTAGTTAAAGAAGTCAACTGGACTGAAAAGCTCAAGGACTTAAAAGCAGAGGAAGCTTTGAATTTCTTCAAATCAACTATACTAAAACCATCTGAAATTTGCATCCAAGCAAGGGGGAAAAAAACATGTAGGGAAAGGCTCCAGACCAAGCTGGATAAATAACCACCTGAACAAGCTTACTAGGAGTAAGCAGTGAGCCCCCAGAGAATGGAAAAAGGGACCGATCAGCAAAGAATGCTGTGAAGCTTAGAAAATGTAGGAATAAAGTGAGAATTGCTAAAAGTCAAGCAGAATTAGCTCTTGCCAAGGAAATTAAAATTAATAAGAGGTATATTATATAAATAAAAAGAGACTCAGGAAAGATAAGGCTGGGCCACTGTGCAGTGTGGATGGGAAGGAGATTAAAGATAATCTAGGTATGGCCCAAAAACTAAATGGGTATATCTCACTTGATCATTGCAGGGGCCTCAGGCACAGGGGCGGATTAAGGTTTTGAGGGGCCCTGGGCCACAGCAAGTTGGGGGCCCCTCCCCACTCCTTCTGCCTGCATTCCCCCTTCCACCACCATCCCCCGGCACTCCTGTCAGGGAAATGGGGTCAGGGTGCAGGGGCTTCCCCTGCCTGCCCGGCGCTCCTACCTGGGAGCGAGCTCCTGCCAGGGAGCAGGGTCAGGGCACAAGCCATAATGATATTAGAATAGCCTGCATGCAGCTTGTAAAGTGGCGATGTCTTTAGGATAAGGAATCCCTTCCAAGCCCAGAGCCTGTGCCCAGCTGCATGGGGGAGGGGGTGTCTCAGTGCCAGGGGGTTACTGCTCTGCTTGAAGGGGCCCTGTAACCCTGTGAGCAGAGAGAGAGAAGGATAGTCTCTCCAGCAGGGAGGGAAGGGAGCAGCCCTGCTCTGGCCTGGCCCCCTGGGAGGGACTGGCGCGATTCTGCCAGGGCTTTGCCCAGCATCACCAGTCTTGTCCCCTGGTGCTGACTTCCCGGCTTCCCACTGGAGTGGGGGTCACTGTCCTCCCAAAGCCTCTACTAAGGGAACAGCCACTGGGGCTGGCAATCGGAGGAGGGCTGGAGCCGGGCTCTGACAGGGACCACTCCCTGCTGAACCTGCAGCGACGCGGGCAGCTGGTGATGGGACATACCCTCAGCAGAGAGGGGACGGAATAGGAGCAGACCCCCAGCAGGGACAGGTGGCCTCCACGCTTAGTGCAGTGCGGGATCGGCTACAAAGCACAGAGATGCAACGGGCTGACACTGGAGAAGGGTTACCATACCTATGCTTGGCTAGGAGTGGGTGGGATGCTGCAGCTCCACCAGGGTGCTGGGAGGGGGGCAGCGCACAGCCTCCTGATGGGCTGAGTCCTGCACCTGGACCAAGGGGTTCCTACTGCAGCTGGGTGCTGTCTGGGCAAGCAGGTGCAGTGGGCTCCCTGCTGGTGGCTGGAGCCTGCTCTGTACCCCACCCCCACCACAGGATGCTCATCCATCCTCGAGGGTGCTTGCCTGCTCCGCCTGCCCGGCGCTCCTGCTGGGGAGTGGGGTCGGGGCACGGGGGCTTCCAGGAGTGCTGGACAGGTGGAGTGGGACAAGCCCCCACACCCTCACCCTGCTCCCTGGTAGGAGTGCTGGGCAGGCGGGGGGGAGTGGGGTCAGAGCATGGGGTCACCCATTTTTCCAGGGCCCCCAAATTGGCCGGGGCCCCTGGGCACGGGCCCTGGTGGCCCAGTGGTTAATTCACCACTGCTCAGGCACTGGTGCACTTCAGTCCCTCCTATTCTCTTCCTGTGGCATATAATAGTCTAGTATCCTGTGAGCTGTAATACTTTGGTCTAATTTCTTAGCTATCAGCTCTGTGTTCTTGGGGAACCAGCGTGCAGAATACAGCCTGTCTGACTCATGAAAGACCTTCCCCCCCCCCCACCCCAAGCCTCTGCTTGAACCAAAGCTGATCAGAAGAAAGACGTACAAAAAGCAATGAAAAGGCGGTGGAAGACTCATCTAAACCCCTCCGGACAAGGGTGACAGGATTAAGGAAACTCCCCTAGCCTCATTTGCATCAAAGACAGGACAGGGAGGCATCTCCATTAACATACAGAATGGTGAACAGAGATTCCAAGGCAAGAACCGCACTGAACTCTGGGACCAGAAAAGCAGGGAAGCACTGCATCCTGGGGGATCTCTGCTCCAGATGTTAATGAACCCACACCTGCACACACTCAGCTCAGTAGTTATCAGACCAATTCTAGTAATAAATCCTTTATTGGTATCCAAAATACTGAAGCTCTCTAATTGCATTGTGAGCTCCCTCGAAGGAACACCGCCCATAGCCAGGAATGATCAGTTCCTATTGTCTAGACTGAATAAAACAACTTTGGTATACTCCTTTGAGCCATCAGTTTACCCATGAACAAATCTAGTGTTCTCCCTTGAAGAGGAGGTTACTCACCCTGTGCAGTAACTGACATTCTTTGAGATGAGTGTCCCTGTGGATGCTCCACTCCAGGTGTTGGTGCGTCCCTGCGCCTTTGCTCGGAGATTTTTTGTAGCAGTACTCGTACCGGCCACGCATGCGCAGAGCCTGCCCCCCACTCTGAGTATTCCTTAATAGTACGCATGCGCGGCCGGTCTCCTCAGTTCCTTCTCTACAGCGGAGGCTACCCCAACTCCGAAGTAGAGGGGAGGAGGGTGGGTAGTGGAGAACCCACAGGGACACTCATCTCGAAGAACGTCAGTTACTGCACAGGGTGAGTAACCTCCTCTTCGAGAGAGAGATGTCCCTGTGGGTGCTCCACTCCAGGTGACTTAAAAGCAGTGTGTCTCAAGGAGGTAGGGACTTCGGATCTGATAGGAATGCAGTAGATAGTACAGCTCTGCCCAGTCATGTATCAGAGAGAGGGCCCTGAGTAAGGGCATAGTGTTTAACAAATGTGTGTTCAGAGAACCAAGTGGCTGCTTTACAGATGTCAGCCAGGGGAACTTTGTGTAAGAAAGCCACCGAGGCAGCCAGAGATCTAGTGGAGTGAGTTCTGATGCTGGCGGGGGTGTAACCTTCTTTATCTGATAGCACAATAGAACACTGAGAAATCCAGTGTTTGAAAGTCTCTGGGTAGAAATGTATGCATTGTGGCTTCGAACGAGTTTGCATGTGGTTTGGGAAAGAAGGTCGGCTCATTAATGTGGAATGAGGAATGCACTTTTGGAAGAAATTTGGGGTGTAATCTAAGGGTAACCTTGTCCTTGAAAATTAGGGTATATGGTGGGTCTGCCATAAGAGCTGCTATTTCTCCTGCCCGTCTGGCGGAGGCAATTGCCACTAAAAATGCTGTTTTCAATCGAAAGATGTAAAAGGGAGCAAGTGGCTAGGGGTTCAAATGCTTGTTGAGTTAGGCAGGATAGTACTAAATGAAGGTCCCACGGAGGGGTAGGTGGTTTAATGTCTAGGTATAGGGCTTGGAGTCCCTTGAGGAAACGCTTGGTGATTGGATGAGCAAAAACAGAGGTATCATCAATTCTGTCATGAAAGGTTGTAATAGCAGCTAAATGGACTCTGATGGAGCTGAAAGAAAGGCCAGATTGCTTAAGGTCCAATAGGTAGTCAAGTATGAGCGGGAGAGGTACCGACGTGGGAAAAAGTTGTTTATCTAAACACCAATGTGTGAATCGCTTCTACTTTCGTAGATAGGTGGTGCGAGTAGATTGTGTTCTGCTATGTAGGAGCACTCTTTGAACTTGTTCAGAGCAACCTAGTTCGTTTTAGGAGAACCATGTAGGAACCAGGCTTTGAAGTGAAGCATGGACAGGTTGGGGTGAAGAAATCGGCCGTGTTGCTGTGATAGGAGGTTCGGGATGAGGGGCAACGAAATTGGTGATCGAATCGACATTCTGGTGAGGAACGGAAACCAAGGTTGTCTGGGCCACGACGGGGCAATCAGGATCACCGTGGCCTGGTCTGTTCGTATCTTTATCAGGACTCTGTTGAGAACCGGTATCGGGGGAAAAGCATAAAGTAAGTTCCAGTGCCATGGGATCATGAATGCGTCTCCCAGGGAATGTTTGCCCAGTCCCGCTCTGGAGCAAAAGTCGGGACATTTCGTGTTTTTTGCAGTTGCAAAAAGGTCTATAGTTGGGTGACCCCAAATGCGGAATATGTTGTGAATGGTTCTCTCCTCTATTCCCATTTGTGATCCCAGGGAAAGCGTCTGCTTAATTCGTCCGCTGTGGTGTTCTTCACTCCAGGAAGATAGGCAGCTGATATCCGGATGTTGTTCGCAAGGCACCAATTCCAGAGCTTCATAGCCTCTGTGCAAAGCAAATGGGAGCGAGCTCCTCCCTTCCTGTTTACATAGAACATGAAGGCGATGTTGTCTGTCATTATGCGTACATGTTGATTCCTGATTAGTGGGAGGAAGTGACGGCACGCATTGCATATGGCTTGAAGATCTAGGACATTTATGTGCAGGGAGGTTTCGGTTGAAGACCATAGCCCCTGGACTGTGTGGTGACACCTGTGTGCACCCCATCCTGTCAGGGATGCATCGGTAGTCAGTATGAGGGATGGAGCCTCCTGGAGAAAAGGGACTCCAGAACAGAGATTGGAGGGAACCGTCCACCACGGTAGAGAGTCTTTGACTCAGAAAGGTATGGAGAGAGGCTTGTTTAGAGCGTGCATATTCGGTCTGTAAACCGTGGCCAACCACGCTTGGAAGCACCTCATGTATAATCGTGCATTTTGGACCATGAAAGTGCACGAGGCCATGTGACCTAGTAGTTGTAGACAGTCTCGGGCAGTGACCTGGGGACTGGTGCAAAGTTTTGTGGCCAGTAGGCTTATGGAGTTGAAGCGGTCGGGTGGGAGAGATGCTAATCCCGTTCGGGAGTCGAGGTCTGCTCCTATGAACTCCAGGTGCTGGGTGGGGCGTAATGTGGATTTGTTTTTGTTTATTTGTAGGCTGAGAGATAGGAAACAATCGACGGTGAGCCGCGTGAACCGGAGAGATTCGTCGAACGTTGAGGCTTTGAGGAGGCAATCATCGAGGTAAGGAAATATTATGACCCCTTGTTTCCTGAGGTAGGCAGTGACTACGGCTAGGAGTTTGGAAAAAACACGGGGGGCTGTGGACAGTCCGAAGGGTAGAACCCTGTATTGAAAATGTGTCAAGCCGAGAGTAAAATGAAGGAAGCGACTGTGGGCCGGATATATAGTCACATGAAAATAAGCGTCCTGTAGGTTGACGGCTGAAAACCAATCGCCCTGCTCCAGCACTGGGATTATGGTGGTGAGAGTAACCATCTTGAACTTTTGCTTTTTGATAAATTTGTTGAGCTGCCTGAGGTCAAGGATCGGTCGCCATCCCTCAGTTTTCTTTTCTGTTAAGAAATAATGGGAGTAAAAACCCTTCCCTTTGTGTCGTTCAGGCACAATTTCTATTGCTCCCAGTTGAAGGAGATGTTGCACTTCTTGAAGGAGCAGTTGCTCGTGAGAGGGGTCCCTGAAGAGGGACGGGGAGGGTGGGTGTGTGGGAGGCAAGAAGAGGAAGGGGATAGAATAGCCAATTGTAACAACCTCTATAACCCACTTGTCGGTGGTAATGCTCTATCATTGATGGGAAAATGGTCGTAGGCAGTGTCCAAAAATAGGTGCATGCGGTGTACGCGCTGAAGTGGGAACGCTGTTTTCTAAACCCTCGACCAAGGCTTCAAATCTGCTTATTAGTTGGAGGGGGTTGAGGCGCCCCCGAAGAATTGGGACGACGACGCTGGTATCTCGGTCTCTGGCGTTGCTGTTGTTGTTGTTGTTCCTGTGATCTATGGAAGTGCTGTGTATATGTGGGGTAGCGTGGACGGTGGTAAGGTTGGTATCTATATTGTCACCTTCTGGTCATAGAGGTTTGGATTCCTAAGGACCGGAGGGTTGCCCTTGAGTCCTTCATTGAATGAAGTACGTCGTTCGTGGTGGAAGCAAAGAGTTTGTCACCGTCAAAGGGAAGATCTTCAATGGTACTCTGGACCTCTCGAGGAAAGAAAGAGGAGGAGAGTCATGAACCTTGGCGCATGACCACTGCTGTGGCGGTGGATCTTGCTGCAGTATTGGCTGCATCGAGGGCCACTTGAAGAGCGGTACGTGATATGATTTGTCCCTCGGAAACTAGAGCTGTGAATTGTTGTTTCTTTTGTTCTGGAATGTCATCAATAAAGTCCATGAATTTGTTATAGTTTCTGTGATCATATTTTGCAAGAACTGCAGTATAATTAGCAATACGAAATTGTAGCGTTGAAGATGCATATACTTTACGACCAAAGAGGTCCAAGCGTTTACTTTCCTTGTTGGATGGGGTGGAGCGGGAATACTGCTGTTTGGTCCTTTGGTTGGCTGCGTCTACTACCAACGAGTTTGGCGCTGGATGAGTAAAAAGGAATTCAGAGCCCTTAGAAGGGATGAAGTACTTGCGGTCAGCTTGTTTACAGGTAGGTAGGCTTGTAGCTGGAGTCTGCCAGATGGACTTAGCAGGTTCTAAAAGGGCTACGTTGATTGGTAATGCAACCCTAGAGGAAGAAGAGGGCTGTAGGATGTCCGTTAACTCATGCTGTTGTTCAGGAACTTCCTCCAAGTTAATTCTCAACTCATTGGCAACTCTTTTAAAAAGGTCTTGAAATTTTGAGAAGTCATCCGACGATGTTGGAGGAGGGGGAAGTAAGGCTTCTTCAGGCACTACCTCCAGCTCTACTGGAGTAGGAGCAGGACTTGATTGATCCTGCAAGTGTGACGGTGCTGCCTGGTGTCTTGTGTCATTGGCAGGTTCGTCAGGTGGTGGTGCTAGGCAGGTGTTGTGCCTGGTTGAGGTGGAGTAGCGCGTGTGTTCTCGAGGATACGATGCCCATGGGGCCCAATATTGCCATGGTGGTGGGAAGGGCATAGGTGGTGCCATCCAGGGGTTCACACACCAGGGGGCAGGATCCTGAGAGTAGGATGAGGTAATTTTTCTATTACCTCTGTTTACTGGGGTCTGAGGATGGGATTCTTGATACAGTGAAAAATCCTCCTCTGGTCCGGCTTCCTCCTCACTGGAGGAAAGCTGTTCAGACCCTGATTCAGCCATTGGAGAGAAGCAGGCATTCAGCAGGGGTGACTGCAGGATAGGTGACACGAGCAGATCTCTTGACTGAGTAAATTGCAGTGCTGAGGCTCCTGTGTGAGGTGAAGGCTGTGCAGGAGGAAGCTGCTGTGAGGAAAAATTCCTCTGCACCGGTGTTTTGAGCCTGGGCTCACTGGCAGTCAGCCCAGTGGGTGTCGGTGCCGGAGCCAGTGCCGGGAGATCAATATCAGCCTGCAGGGGGTCAGGCAGGTCGTGGTATGTCGGCACCGCGTCCATCGCGGTGCCGAACGGTGCCAGAAGAGAGGCAGGCAACTGGAAGCCGGAAGCCTCGGCACCGGAGCTTTGCGCCCCCGCCGCAGCTAGGTTTTGCGCGGTGCCGGAGGAACCCGGCTCGTCAAATGTGCTCAAACGGGGAAGCACAGGGAGGGAAGCGGTAGATCTTCCTGGAGAAATCTTGGGTCGCAGGGTTTCCTTTGTGGATGACCAAAGGTGCCCTTTTTTTGAAGTTTTCTTGTGCTTCTTTGAGGTGGGGGGGCTGTGGCGGGCAGCGGAGCCGGAATCAGCGCCTGAGTCTGAAACTGACCCTAGGGATTTCTGAAGGAGGAGCAGTTTCAGTCTAAGCTCCCTGTCCTTTCGTGCCCTGGAGCTAAGTTTACTACAGTGGGCACATCTTTGGGGCATGTGGGTCTCCCCCAAACATTTTATACATTGTGAGTGGCCATCTGACAGAGGGATAGCTTCCTTGCAGGTAGAGCAGCGCTTGAAGCCTGTGGAGCCAGGCATGTCCGAAGCGGCTGCGGCTGACAGGAACGAAGAAAAAAAAATTTTTTTTTTTTTAAAGAGATAGAAATGGTAACTAACTATCACTAACAACAAATTAACAACAAACTCACTAACTAGAAGGGTAATAGTAACAAGAGGAAAGAAGTTCTTAACGAGTCTGCTGAGCTCCATCTCAGGCCAGGGACGGTGGAGAAGCAACTGAGGAGACCGGCCGTACATGCATACTATTAAGGTATACTCAGAGCGGGGGGCAGGCTCTGCGCATGCGTGGCCGGTATGAGTACTGCTACAAAAATCTCCGAGCAAAAGCGCAGGGACGCACCAACACCTGGAGTGGAGCACCCACAGGGACATCTCTCGAAGAAGAACCATTGTTCTTTCCCTACAAAAACCCCTACCCATGCTCAAGTAAGTGGTCTGATGCCTGGATCCAAAATCTGCATCAGTTCCATTGAGACTTCATCTTCTCCTGACTGATCATGCTGGGGGCTCTGCCTGTCTCCAGCACTCCAGACCCGCAGCTGCCACCACCACCTGGGAACTCCAACCGGTTCAAGCTTCACATAGTGGAGAGAACCTAACTCTCTCTCTCTAAGTATAGCCTTCTGACCCTGACTTGTGTGATCAGTTATAGTTTTCTAAACCTGGCTTTTGTAATCAAATTTTAGATTTAATATTATAACTGTTTTGTTTGTTTGGCTCCCCTTCTATGGTTATTACCTGGCAATAAATAACTTCCATGGTTAAGCTGGTTGCTTCTCTCTCTCTCCCCCTCATGGGTGTTTTTTGGCTTCCCCATTCACTCTGCAGCAACGCTCCTCATACCTAAGCTAAAGATCCCTGCAGTGCCCAAAAATCCTGTGGGGTTTGCTCATCAAGTGGGTTACTACCAGAACAATTGTAACATGAAAATGGGGATAGGGATGTGCTGAACCTGGAACATATGAGGGTGGCAGCGTGGAAGTGCTGTTCGATCCAGCCTGCTGAGTCCAGGGGCATATAAGGGTGGCAGCTTGGAAGTGATGCTCAACCCAGGCTGCTCAGGTGTACTCTATTCTGGTGCAGTGCCCATGGCATATGTGGGTGGCGGCTTGGAAGTGCTGCTTGGCCCAGCCTTCTGAGTCCAAGGGCATATAAGGGTGACAGCTTGGAAATGCTGCTTGACCCAACCTATTGAGTCCAGGGACATATAAAGGGTCAGCTTGGGAGTGCTGATTAACCCAGTCCTCGCAGACGTGCTCTGTTAGCATGTGTGCGTGTTCATCTGATTCTACGGCTGGAACAACCCAGCCCTGGGGAACCTAGGCCCTGCAGGATAGCTCCATTGGGAGGGGACTTGCAGAAGGGAAAAGTAGAGCTCTGTATAAGAACACGTGACACAAGCAAGTACATTGATAGAATTACCAACACCCCCCCAGAAGAGTACCCTAATAAATGAGCGTACCCCAAAGTAACGGGCAAATCTGGTAACAAAACCCCAGGCATGGGCCCTGATGTAATTCAGTCCCTCCTATTCTCTTCCTGTGGCATAAAATAGTCTAGTATCCTGTGAGCTGTAATACTTTGGTCTAATTTCAATTGCGGGATTTAGAGTGTGGGTGCTGGGTGATGTTGATGGCCTGTGAAATACAGAATGTCAAACTAGATGATCTGGTGGTCCTTCTGGCCTTAAACTCTACAAAGTAATTAAACTTCTTTAAGGAATAAGATAACAGAAACAATAGACATCACTACCCAAGAAACTAGGCTGCATGCAAGGCTGATCAGAAGCTGAGCTATGTGGTCAGAGGGGTTTCCCTGGGAACTGATTGCAAACAGGGCAGCTGTGTGTGCCTGTGTATGAAAGAAGTAGAAAAACAACTAGAGAAATCCAGGAGATAGTGAGAGAAACACTGGTAATTGGGCACTGAAAACAACTTGAGAGAAAATGAGATTCTTTTAGATAGAATGCTGGTTGGAAAAAGGTTTGAATTACTGAGCAAGGAAACTGCATCCTATTGTTTGTTCCTACTGTGTCAAGGAAACAGGACTTTGTATACATTCTTAGTAAATAAGCACCCAAGAAATAATCTGACTCCATCATCAATTTCTCCTCTTAACAAAAACCGCCAACAAGGTCTCAAATATTGGTTAGCTGCTCAGTCTAAAGGGGTAACAATAATTTTAATTTATTGATAAGGGGAAATTGATAAGAATATTTTAAAATAGGCAAATCCATGCTACATCTGGGATCAGCTAAGATCACATGAACACATCCAGCATGAAGGCATGATCCAAGAACAATGTCTAAGGAAGTGGAGATCAAAATTGGCTGTGAAATGCTGGGCTTGGAGAAGGAAAGGTAGGGGAACTCCCCAAGGTAATTAGGGGACATCAGGGTAATATGATGAACAAAGACTCTTCCACTTCCTCCAATTAATACTCCTGACCAAACTCTCCTTTGTGTAAATGTTGATGCAACTGTAACAGGTATGGCAATTTCCCGCAATATCCTGGACAAACTGTACTGAAGTAAATTAATGTATCATTGTGGGTCACGGGTTATATGTAATTGCATAGGGGAGGATAACCACGGCTCCTTCAGGAACTAAGAACCCAGTGGGGGTGATTAGGCAAATTCATTCAGGCTGTAACACCTCCAGAGAGATGTTACCTCCTGGGGATGCTTACCTATACTGGTTCAAACTGGATTCTCCAGAAGCCAACAGACACAGAAAGGACTTTTGGATAAATAGCCTGAGTTTAAACTGACCCAGGGCCTTCTATCTCATCCAGCAAATGGACAGGACCTTCTCTCCAACAGGAAGGGCCCATTCCTTAGAGAAGGGTTGGAAGAACTCACTCCTACCAGAGCACTTGTTGGAATTGGAGTGATCGCTGGTAAGCTTATTAGCATACATGCGTGTTCTTTTATTGTTTTTAATATGTTTTCTCTGTAATGCTTTTACCTCAAGAATAAATGTGCTGTCTGAGAATGAGCTGTGTGGTAACTTAAAACCATGGGCAATTATGCTGTTTATATCCTCTGACGAGAAGACAAAGCAGGCCTGCTTAGGCAGTCTGCCTTGCTGGGGAGTTATGCAGTGTTGTTGGAGCGGTGTCAGTCCCAGGATATGAGAGAGACAAGGTGGGAGAGGTAATATCTTTTACTGGACCAACTTCTGTTAGTGAGAGAGACAAGCTTCTGAGCTTACATAGAGCTCTTCTTCAGGTCTGGGAAACTTACTCAGAGTGTCACAGCTAAATACAAGAGAGATCAAGGATGATGAGAACAGAGTGTAGGCCCTGACCCCTGACAGGAAATAGATTGTTGGAGCCCATAGCATGAGTAGTTTCAATATAATTCAGAGAAGATCTAGAGGCAACTAGAAGAGAAGTCAATAGCCCATTCGTTGTTACATAGTTAACTTACCACCAGTGTCAGGGTGTGATGTTGCAGGGGTTTTCATCTGTGGTGCAGGCCATCTGTCTTTGTGCACCACTCAACCCTTTAGCTGAGAAGCAGCTAATTGAAACTCCTTCCAGGCTAACAAATGTCCAGGTATAGTCCAAAGTCCTAAGGAATCATCCTGTCCTCTGAGCACTGTGCTCAACACTTTCCTGGGCTTCCGCTGCCTTTCCCCAGCTCAGGTATCAAGAATTGTCATGCCCAACCAAGGTCTTCCTGTGATCTACAGCCTCCAACCATCTCTGGCTCTTCAGCCTTTCACAGAAGCAAGCAAGCCTGTCTCCTCCCTGTGGTTTCTCCCTTCAAACTGAATTCTCTCCCCTTTGATAGAGCCCAAGTGTCCATTCAATTATCACCTGATCCTTCCTTAATTCCTGTGGCTAATTTTAGTACTCCTACTGCACCTGTTCCATAATTAACTTTTAACCCTTTTCCAGCCCATGATGCTCTCACCCCATCACACATCTCTTCCCCACCCCCATCTCCAGACAGTACCCAACTGGGTACTCTTCAGGGTACCTCGTCAGGTGGTCCAAACCACTGTTTCAGCTTCCAGTTCATGCACCCACATAAACCATAGGTCTTTTTCCTCCAGGATCTCTTGCTATATCTCCAGCCATTCTTTTTCTTGTGTGACCTTTTGTAGGGCCTGACTGGCAAACACCAATCTTTTCTGCAGTTTCTCAGTCTGTGTACCCTGAGCCTTTCCCTCAGCCTTCTCTGATTTCTCCCAAGGTTAAGAATCAGGTTCTATGGTTAGTGCAGACTCCTCTGCCCTCTCACAGAGAACATCCTTTTCCCAAAGGTCTGCCCAATTTTCTTCCCCTTCAGTTCCCATGGAGGCTTGTTCCTGACTTCCTGAGTCTTGGCACTTCCATTGATGGATAAACTTCTCATGATCCAATTCCACCTTGGTTTGTATCAACTCCTGTTCCCATTTCTCTGCTCTGAACATAATCTTCTGCTGGGAGGCTTTCACTTACCCCATCTCTGGCCCTCACCTCTTGTCATTTCACCCCCAGGCTTTGAAGATACTTTAAAGCTTTCTCTTTGGCCTTTTCAACATCTCCTGCATGGACAGTCAGTATTGCAGCACCCAATCATTAATCTGAATCTGTTCTAATAATGTTAGTTTAAGGTTAGCTCCACTATTTCAAAGCACAAGGTCTCGTGTAACCCTAACAACTAATTGCAAACTCCTTTTTCAGCTAATCAGTATCTTTGATTCAAAAGAAATTAAACCATCTCCACCCAGTGACTTCACTGGCATTTGATCTACAATTGGACTGAAGTTTAAAAATTAATTATTCTTCCAACATATTGATTACATGACTATAAACATAAAAGCAGCAGCCCAGAACAATGTACACTGACCTTCTGTTGAAACACCATGTTTATTTTCCAAAGGAAGCTAATTAAAGTTTCAAAGACCAGTTCTTTCTAGCAGAGGCGAAAGTAGTAGTTAAACTAAAACCAACAGTGCCATCTAGTGCCTCAACATGTTCTCAAATAATAACAAACCTCTATGTATTAGATTCTACATTTCAGATGGTGCTCCTAATACTAAATAGAAATGGCTAATGACTGATAAATGAAAATGACTCAGTGGGCTTAAAGTCCCCCCCCCAAAGTCCTTCCAACATAAAATAAATGGCTTCTAGACTGACAATCTTTGTTTTTTGTATTATTAATAATAGCTGTTATAAGAATATAACGACTTGTCTATTTGATTATTACTGCAGCTGTGAATTAACTGCTATAGTTAACAACTCTACATTAACAATAACTTTTCAGCCAATTGGATTACATCTTTACATAAAACTGAAATTGAACTATTCCTTGTTGTCTATTTTAGATAGTATGATTATATTACATTGAACTATTTATTCTGCACTGCAGTACTATCAGTTGGAGTTTTATGACTGGGGTCCCACTAAGACTCTTATGATACGGAGATGTGTATCTTGAGAGGCTATCCCAGGGAGTAAAAATAGGAAGGGAGAAAGGCAGGCAACATTTCCTAATCAGTAGTTCAGTGGATAATGGGATCTGTTAGAATCATAGAATATTGAGGTTGGAAGGGACCTCAGGAGGTCATCTAGTCCAACCCCTTGCTCAAAGCAGAACCAATCCCCAACTATTTTTTTTTGCCCCAGAGCCCTAGCTGGCCCCCTCAAGGATTGAACTCACAACCCTGGGTTTAGTAGGCCAATGCTCAAACCACTGAGCTATCCCTCCCCCCAGATTTGCCTTTTGATCCTATTCTCTAGCTATTATCATAGAGGGTTTTATGGACCAATTCTGTATTAGACAAAATTAAGTAATTAAATAAAATGATTTCATTTTATATAAAGTAAATGTTATCGATTTCATAGAGTTTAAGGCCAAAGGGACCATTATATCATCTAATCTGAACTCCTGTATATCACAGGCCATTAAATTTCACCCAGATACTCCTAAATTGAGCCCAATAACTTTGGTTAAACCAAAACAGTGTTGATAAAAATGACAGGGCCCAATCCCGCATTTAGTCATGTGCATAGCCCCATTGACTGACTCATGTGAAGGCCACATGAATGAATAACAGGTTTGCAGGACTGTACTCTTGTCTTTTGTTGTTGTTTTATTTTATACTTGTTTTAATATGCATGGTTTGAATGATTAATTCAAGGTGTCTCCTATTATAAGAATGCTGCCTTTCAAGAATACTGGACACTAGTTTTGCTTCCCTTTCCTGATGTTCTGCAGTTCTCATGAAGCACAACATGGAGATTATATTTGGCGCCTCACAGTAGCCTTAGATATATATTTATTGTCTATTGTTAACTTAGAATGACTGTAAAAAGGAGCCCAAGGTAAAGGTTGTAAATCCTGTAACAGGAAGAGAAAGATTATAATCTTAATGCCAGTTGCCTCAGATTCCTTTCTACTGTGAGGATTCATATTTCAGTGTTTTTTAATAATCCTTCTTGACTTTACTAATCTTATGCCCATAGGCAATAGTGTAGGGTAAGACTCAAATGACATCAAACATATTGCTGTATATGGCAAATGACAAAAAGAAGAGTCAACTGTGCATTATTTAGGTTTCATATTTTATTCTCTAGGCAAGATTGCAATTCAAGTCTCTCAAGCCTTATATCTCTAAGGCTATGTCTACACTTATGGTAGCATATAGAATACAGACACTCCACACCCGCCTAGCAATGTAGACGGTGAGGCACTGCTTAGGCAAGCAAAGTAAAGATATTCCAGAACCTTAAGGTATATATCTGGGGTGGCCAAACTTACTGACCCTCTGAGCTGCATACGACAATCTTCAGAAGTTCAAGAGCTGGGGCGTACCTGCTGGGGCTTGGGGCTTCAGCAAAAGTGGGGCTAAAGTCCTGAGCCCCAGCAGGTGTTTTCCACAGAGCTAAAACCCTGAGTCCCACTTCCCAGCTAGGCAGAAGCCAGAGGCGATGCGTGGGGGGGCACATGGGGTCATGTGACCCCCCCCTGATTTTTTTCCCAGGGTTTGCTGGCCCCGCTCAGTCACATGGTGCCTCTGAGCCCCCCTCCCTGCATGGCAGCTGCTGGACCTGGCAAGCTGGGAGCTGCGGCCATGGGGAGAGACAGCAGCGAACAGCTGAGAGCTGCAGGGAGAGCTGCTGCTTTTGCTGCTGCCTCTCCCTGCAGAGCTAACACCTGGGAGTTGTAGGGAGGGGCCACTGAGGGTAAGAGGGGGGGGGGGCTGACTCAAGCTGTTGGGAGGGCCCAAACCTTTAAATTGTGTTCCCACCCATGCTCAGCAGGCACCAGTCATCTCTGGCAGAAGCCCCTACCCCCACCACCCTCCCTGTGCTTCCCCCCCACCCCCAGTCTGGTAAGTGGAGAATGGCGGGGAACATGAGGGTGCTCCACGAGCCACACTTTAACTGTAAAAGAGCCACATCCGGCTCGCGAGCTGTGGTTTGGCCACCCCTGGTATATATCATACATGGCTCTCTACATCCCCAAGCAGTGCTTCCCTCATCTACACTGCTCTTTTCACACTGCATTGATCCAAATCCATTTAACAGAGCACTGAAAAGAAATCGCTACCTGCTCCCAAAGTTTGAGGATATACTGCCTGATCTAACCAGGGCACAAGTATTCACTGTTTGTGGTGTCAAAAATGGGTTCTACATATTGAATTTAATGAGCAAGTACTGCTGGTATGAATGCCTATGGGCATCAGCCCGGCTGCAGAGGTGTTCCAGTGTAAACTGAACCAGGCACTAGAGGAACTCTCAGGCTGATGTAGATGTAGGAGAAGCAGATGACAAAGGAGAGGCAATCCAGGAACATGGCACTAAGCTGTGACAATTCCTAAGCAAGTGCCAGGAGCCAAATAATAGGCTGAATGCAGACAGGCTGAAGCTGAGGAGAACTGAAGTCCCCTACATTGGATATCTGTTAGCTTCGGAGAGACTCCAGATGGACCCTGAGAAACTGAGAGCCTGTGAGGGGGTGTACAAACCCCACACTGGGCAACAAGGGGCTAAGGAACTATTCTGGGCCCAGCCAGCTCTGCCCCTCATACCTGTAGGAAATGCTCCAACTAGAGGAGGAGTTAAAAGGCAGGGGAACAGCCTCATTTGGTGATAGACCAGGGAAGAGAGCAGACCTGCAACCTGCAGCTCCAGCAGAAGAGAATGGAAGGAAGGCAGAATCTCTTCCTTAAACAACTGCTCAAAGGTCCCTCCCTCAGGGAAGGGAGGACCTACCTCAGAGATAGCCAGAGAGGGAAGCATTCCCCTCTCCCCCTCATATGGACTGTGGTAATCCCCTTTACTTTTGGTTTGGACTACCCCATCAGTTTGGACTGATCTGGCCCAGGAGTGTGGGCCATACCACAGGAGGAGGTAGTTGCCACTGGAGAAAGAGAGTTACCACGCTGCATCCCGCCACCAGAAGGTGCCCTGTGGTGAGCAAGCACCCTTCACACTGCCTGAACCTGGATGGTGACTTTGGGACAATCACGGGTGGAGGTGGGGAGGAGGGAAGATAGGAAGTGGCCCAGGGACGGCAGCCTTAAGCAGCCTTGGCTGTCAGATCACTGATAGCCCTCAAAGGGCCCTGGGTCGGAGCCCGGTGGAGTGGGAAGGCCCCGGCTCCCCTACCAACATCCTCCCTGCAGGTCACGGGCCTTATCCCTGATCACTAGACAACTCTACCCGACCAACCAGTCCCTGAGTGAGGACCATCACAGAGACATTAAGGAAATGTCCAGCCCAAAGGAAGTGAAGGGAGTCCAGTAATTTAGAGGGAAGACCAACAATCTTTTCAGATTCTCCATACACCTATCAGAAGCCTGTGAACGCTTGAGACAGTTAACACACAATGATGTAGTATGCAAATGGTCACAAACCCATGAGCAGGTATTTAAAAGAGTAAAGAAAATCACAAGGAAGGCACCAGTCCTAAAGTACTCCCTGTGGAGAAGCCTTGGAAGGATGCCTAGGTGCAGCACTGATACAAAGCCAGCTGCCCATAGCATTTGCTAGTAGAGCCCTGGCAGACACAGAAGGGGATATGGTCAGATACAAAGGACTCCTGTTTGTGCTCTTTGGGATGGAACAATTCCAACTGTTCACCTTTGGGCACCGGTGGACGTGCAGTCTGATCACAAATCCTTAGAAAGCATCACAAAGAAGCCACTGCTGAGTGCACCCAACTGACTACATTGTATATTATTGAGACTCCAGCGATGTGAGGCTATGGTACTGCCAAGGAAAGTCACTACTGGTGACAGATACACCAAGCAGGGCCTCCCTTCCAGAGTGAAACACAGGCTCTGTGGAACAGAAGATAGTCTGTCAACATACTGCAGTGCCTTTGCACCTCCAATGGCAAGCTCCAGGCAATCCAACAAAATACTGAACAGGATGAGGTGCTACAGACAGTAAAATGATTCATAGTGCAGGGTTGCCTAGATCACAAGGAGCAAGTGAAACAGGAGGTTACCCCTACTGCCAGGTAAGGGATGAACTGTGTGTGCAAGATGGGATTTTGTTTAAAAGGGACCAAGCAGTAACCCCAGCAGATTTAAGAGATGACATGATGATACAGATACACTCTTTACTCCCTGGTTCATGTCAAGCATGTCTGTATCAGGCATGAGTGTACATGGATCTGCAGGAGCTGTGTAAAGAGTATAGTGGTCAAGGACAGAAGGATCAGTGTACAGCCTTATGAAATCCCAACCTGACCCTGGGAAAAGGTTGGAACAGAGCTGTTCACTTTTGATGACAGGAACTATATGTTCACAGTAGATTACTACTGTAATTTCAGGAAGTGTGAGGCAAACCCACAGCCAGATCAGCTGCTGTGACTTACCTCACCAACAAAGCCTCAGGCATGTGGCAAGAGCCTATCCATGAGTAGGGCCCAGGTCAGATGAGCCCCAGGCACAGGTATTTCACTGAGCTGCAAGTTAGTCTGTACAACAGAACTACCTGGCCAGGACTCCTCCTGCTGCCTCACAGTGTCACACATTCCCTAGGCTTTCAGCCCGCCCTTGATCTGGGTTCTGTTCCTGCTCCAGCGTTGCATGAGTCTTGTTCCAGAGCCTCTCCAGCCTTGTCTGTGCCCTACTCTGACCTTGCTCCAGGCCTGTTACAGACCCGCTCCAACCCTGCACCTGCCTTCGTAGCCCCAGATCCTCAGACTGACTCCAACCGGATGGAGTGAGAGGGACAGCCACCCAGGGCACAAAGCCAGCAAGAGCGCCAAAATGGGGCCGTGCAGGATCAGGCCCAGCAGCACTGGTTGGAGCCCAGGATGTTCAGCGTCCCCCCAGGGCCGTAGCAACAAAGAACGTGGCCCCCTCCGAACGGTGGCCCCCTCCGAACATATGTCCGGGCGGGGCCCCTTACAATGCAGAAACTGGAATGCGGTATTTATTTTGCAACTTTTAGGGGCCCCCTTCCTTGCGGGGCCCCCTCCGGTCGGAGGGTACGGAGGGCGCTCGCTATGCCTCTGCGTCCCCCCTCTCCCCAGGGGTGAGGTGCTGCCAGACAGTGGCAGAAGGCAAAACCCCAGCACAGGGAGGAGCAGAAGGGATAACAGTTACCCCAGATGGGGTGAACCACCTGCCGTGCTTGCAAAAACAGGGTGGTGGGGAAGCCGAGGGCCTTTTTTCATTTCCCCTCCCACAGGACATTACATCTCAGCATGCACTTCTCTGGTCTGTGTCCTCAAAGGCACAGGGCTTCCCAAGGCCTACGCAAAGCAGCTCCTCTCTGTCTGATATAACGTACTGAGGTGCTAAAGGAGACTTGATTCAGTGAAGTAGTTTTTGGGGCGTATGTAAAAATATGTGTGTCAGATTTTGAGTGTTTAAATTAATCCCTTATATGTTTGCATAAAGTCTCCTAGCAGCTCACAAATTTACCTTATCTGCTGCTGATTCCCTGAATTGCACTCCCTTTCTTGTCATCCATTTTAAATGTCGTTTTGTTCCTTCTAATTGTTTACTTTTTTAAATGCTATTTTTATTACTCTTATTGCGCTTAGCACTTCATCGTTTACCTGTCTCAACATTGTGTAGATGGATGGTATTGTGCTATTTAATTTATATTTTAATAGCAAATAATCATTGAAAATATTTATAAGTAAATAGTTGCTAGTAGTTTTAGCAATGTCATCTGTTTCTAGTATAGCATTTCCTATACTTTTACTGTGATTTTTAATTTGGAATTTTTAATTCCAAATTTTTCTTTTTCTTTTTATAGCACGAGTTTATTCTCTTGGATTATGTCTTTTCTAGTCTGACTGATTTTCTGGGCTGCTGTCAAAACTTCTTCATTTTCATTTGATCCACCAATGGGGATTGCCTTTTGCAACAGTTATTTTGTGTGTCAATCCAGCCCTTAACGCTTTTTCACATCATCGCCTGTGTGTAGAACTTGGTTCCCAAAATATTCACTAAGGGCAGTATACTATATCATATTAATTTAAACCCTTCGCAAAGGCAAAATTCTCAAAGGCAAACATCTACTGTAATTTCTACTGAACATAAGAATGGCTATACTGGGTCAGACCAATGGTCCATCTATTGGACAGTGCCAGGTGCTTCAGAGGAAATGAACAAAGAACAGTCAGTCATCAAGTGTTCCTGTCGTCCACTCCCAGCTTCTGGAAGTCAGAGACTAGGGACACAGACACCCAGTTGCATCCCTGACCATCTTGGCTAATAGCCATTGATGGACTTATCCTACAAGAACTTACCTAATTCTTTTTTTAACCAGTTATAATTTTGGCCTTCACAACATAATAAACACACATTTACAACCACAAGATTGATTGACAACTACAAGAATTCAAAAATCATGAATTATACATCCCAAGTCATGAAATTTAAAAAAAATAAATACATGATTTGGGGTTCTTTTTATGTGCCTTTTTGTTCCTGAGACTTTACGGTACAGGAGGCCCAGATCCACAAAAGTAGGAACCTAACCCCCTGAGTGAATCTTGGTTTGGCCTCATACTTTTTCTGTTACCTCTCCCAAATTATTCATATACCTAAGGCCATGTCTACACTACAAACTTATGTTTAAGGCTATGATTGTTTCACGGAGGTCACGGAATCCATGACTTCCAGTGACCTCCATGAATTCAGCCCCGGTGGCCAGGAGCTGCAGGGTCCCCCCCACCAAGCATGGTGGCCGGGAGCTGTGGAGTTCCCCTGCCACCCGGTGGGCCACCTGGAGCTCCAAGCCACCAGGGACAGTGGGACCGCAGCTCCTGGCCACCGCAGGGGGCCCCGGAGCTCCAAGCCGCTGTGGGCAGTGGAGGTACCCCAAAGCTCCCGGCTGCTGTGGGCAGCAGAGGCCCCCGGAGTTCCTGGCCACTGCAGACGGTGGGGGTACCCCAGAGCTCGGAGCGGGCCCCCGCAGCTGCCCAGATGCTGCAGACGGTATGGGGACCCTGCAGCTGAACTCCCCATTTTTAGTGAAAGTCACGGACAGGTCACGGGATTCCATAAATTTTTTTTATTGCCTGTAACCTGTCCCTGACTTTTACTAAAAATATCCATGACAAAATTTTAGCCTTACTTATGTTAACTCAAGTTACGTCAGCATAGAGTCACCTCAGTTAGTATGTCACTTGTGCATGTGCCTACTTGGCTCCTTGTGTTGGTGGTGAGTGTACTCACCAGGAGTGCTTGTAATGATTGAGTGCAGTGCATCATGAGTATGTATCAGCCATCTGTCACAATTTGCTATCTCTCACCTTTGTCATCCTTTGTCTAGGGGTAGCAAATTACGATGGATGGTTGAAGCCCTGCCACAACTTGCTACTCCTGGACTAGAGGATGACAAAGGTGAGAGGTAGCAAATTGTGACATTACAGCAAAAGAGAGCATCCATGGGTGTCAGTAACTGCTATTGGTAGCAAAATCTGTCATTGACAGGTTTTGACATTACATCCTGGCTCCTGGCAGCCAGCAATTACTCCTTGGGGAATTCTGCGCCACTGCACATGCACAGAATTTATGACCCCTGCAGATTTCTTTGCTTCCCCACAGAAAAATTACTTTCTGATGGGGAAGCAAAGGGAAGCCACAAGAGCGGTCATGCAACCCTCCCCAGCAGTATGTTTTGGGTGCCCAGGGCAGCTGGCAGAGAGGTAAATCACTGTGGGGCAGGAAGCAGGACTAGGGAAGACCTGGCTGGTGGCTCCTCCCTGCACTGGGCTCAGTTGCTAGTCCCAGCTGTGCTGGGGAGGACGGAATTTCCTCTTCCTCTGCACGGCATGCAGGGCCGGGTCAGACCCACCCCCAGATTTCTCCTTGGGCTGCAG
The DNA here is from genome assembly GCF_002925995.2 of Terrapene triunguis. NCBI lineage: Eukaryota > Metazoa > Chordata > Testudines > Emydidae > Terrapene > Terrapene triunguis. The sequence continues at coordinate 41,360,602 of NW_020664419.1, read as the reverse complement.
AAAGCTCTGCAAACTTACCTCTTCCCCTCCGCCCCCCCCCCCACTTCCTGCACCCATCGCTCCTCAGCTGCAGGGGGATGGATCCTGTACAGGGAGCTGCTCCCCATCCACCCAACCCCCGTGCATCCAGACCCCCTCATACCAAGACCCTCCTGCCGAGCCTCACCCCCCCCACACACTCAGAACCCCCACCCCTCGATGAGCCCCACTCCCCCTGCATCTGGATTACCCCGATGAGTCACCCGTATCCAGATCCCCACCCCACCGAGCCCCAACCAGCTGCACCTGCACCCACCCCCACTGAGCCCCACTCCCCCAACATCTGGACCCTCCAGTGAGCCCCCCACACCCAGAGCCCCCTGCCGAGCTTTATCCCCTACACACTGAGCTCCAACCACCTTCACCTGGACCCCCCTGCAGAGTCCCATTACCGTTGTACACAGAACCCCCAACAAGCCCTTGTGCATCCAGATCCCCCCTGCACCCGGATCACCCACTGAGCTGCCCGCACCCAAATTACCCCACATAGAACCCTCTCAACCCACACCTGGATCCCCCCACACTAAGCCCCTCCACACTTGGATCCTGCCTGCCCACACCTGGTGCACCTGGCATGGAGGGACAAGGCACTGGGATGTTTCTGGGGCAGGTCTGGTCCTTGCGCTGTATCAGGGTTGGGTGCAGCCTCACCACTGAGTCCGTGTCCCAGGGTGAACAGTCATCTCCTACCTCTCTGCAGCCAGGGGGCTGTGCTCCCCAACGCCATGCTGGAGCCTCCACATTAATTTGACAAAAATTGCAGAATTTTAAAATATTGTGCACAGAATTTTTAATGTTTTGGTGCAGAATGTCCTTAGGAGTAGCGATGGTTTTCAAACTGTGGGGTGCATCCCCTTAGGAAGGTGCACCCCAGAGTTTGAAAACCTCTGTGCTAATTAAAAAGCAGAAATCTGGGGGAGGAGGGCACATGACCTTGCATGCTTCCCCCACACGTCATCTGCAGGGGGTGCAAATATGCTTGCTCACCCCGGGTGCTAAAATGTGTAGTTATGGCTCTGTAGCTTTTATTGGACCAACTTCTGTTGGAAAAAGAGAGATACTTCGGATTAATGATCACTATTAGCAAGGTATATTCAGTGCTGAAGGTTGGAATGTCACTACATCATCATCTGCAGGAGTTCGGATGAGCACAGGTACACAGAAGAAGGAAAAAAGAAATCAAAAGGTTATAAAGAATTGAGGAACTAATTTATAGTAATTGTGGATGACAACATCATTCCTTTTCAAGATGTATAAGACATGTGTTAAGTAAAACAAATATTGACTGATAGTCCAATGAGTTGTTGAAAGTCTCTGGTGCAACTACTGGTACCACCAAAATAGAAAATCTTCGCACCTGTATTCTTATCTCAGTCAGCCCACAGAAGATGCTATTATAGGGTTTCAAAGAGGAAAATTGCAATGATTCCTGCTAGAACTAGGTTTAAGGCTTGTTCCTGTGTGCATTCTTATAGCAGCGAGACAGAAGCAAAACCAACACAATTTGACCTTTAATCTAGTGTTGCTTTTGCTCTGAGCTGTCCTCCTTAACAAAAGTCTATGTTCTTGGCTGAACTGTAATGAGATTTATTTCCCCTTGGTTTGCATGAGACCTTTGTCAATTGCCCTACATTCCTTTTAGAAGCTAGGGAGAAATTTAGATTACAATCCCAACAACACAGTTTACCAGGACAAAAAAAAATCACTTTTATTGTCTTTAACTGTTCCATTGGCAATAGGATGAATTATAATCTTAATGAAAACTCTGTTCCGATATAGATAATCATCATTGGAAATACCTTTAGAGCTGCTAAAGAAAAACAATAAAGAGCTGTCAATATAAAACCTACAAAACAAATCAGAGTGAAGCACCATTGAGGTACAGCCGTGGAGTGGACAATTCTTACAACTGGCCTTTTCTTTTTTATTTGCAGATCTGGGACAGGTCTAGGCCTGCCCAAAACTAAAGGCCTACCCAGTTAGCTCAGGGGGAGGAACCGCTAAGCTCAGGCCACAAGTGAATACGTGAGTCAACAAATGAAAAAACAGGAATGGGAGTGAGGTCAAAGGTTGAAAATCAGGGAACCAGAGGAGGACAATGAGCAGAGAACCCCAGATGGTGCCCACCACTCCTCAAAGGTGTCTAAGGAGTCAGTGGACACAGCCCAGGGGAGACATAATCAAACAAAGGACTGGAAATAGGCCCCACAGTCACAGAGCAGCCTCTCATCCATCTTCCTCCTGGTATGATGGATGGTCGTCTTGGCCAGCACCAGGAGGAGGTTGACAAGAGGTCCCACAACTATGTGGGGCCACAGATGGGGTGTGCATAGATCAGGAGATGCAGGGAAGAGGAGTCGGAAGAGGGGATGCCACCTCACGCACCCCACATAGATGTGTGCCAGGGTATCCCCCTCGCCTCCGAAGGGGCAGGTGTCAGGGGAGTTCATGAACTGCACCAGGTACACACTCATGCTCACAGCTCCGTGGAGGAACTACCAACTAATATCCCCATCAGGGCATGGAACCAGAGTGGAATACAGGCTGGCTCACCAGTGTTCCTTGCCCACCTCTGGTGGCAGCAGGTCCCATCACTTGGTATCAGAGCAGGATACAAGGATGAGGAAGTGGATGGTATGAAGCATGAGCATGTACACATTTTTTCTGGGTGCAGTTTGAAAGCAGACCAGTTGGAAGTCATGAAGCTGGCTCAAGTGGCATGTCAGGGGCGGCTGGGGAGACGTGCAGGGCAGGGGCCCAATGATGTTGGGCAGGGGCCCAATGAGTTCCAAAGAATTAGGGGAGAGGGGTGGGAAGGGAGAACCCTGTCGCAGGGTCCACTTGAGGAAAGTGAGAGAAGCAGGAGGCATTGCAGCTGGCCTTTTATATATAAGAAGGGTCTGAATAATCTCTCCTCTGATGAACTGGAGGGAAACGACTTCAGGAGGAGACTGTGTTTGCATAATGTGACAAAGTTCCTCCTCTATCTTGGTGGGTCCTGCGCTTATTGGCGGATTTTCTTGCCTCAGAGATTCACCATGTGGGTTGGGGAACAGCCCAGAGACCTTCCCCTCTGGAAGAACCCACAGTCCAGGTCAATTGGGAGGTTTGGGGGGAACCCGGGCCCACCCTCTACTCCGGGTTCCAGCCCAGGGCCCTGTGGATTGCAGCTGTCTATAGTGCCTCCTGTAACAGCTGCATGACAGCTACAACTCCCTGGGCTACTTCCCCATGGCCTCCTCCAAAGACCTTCCTTATTCTCACCACAGGACCTTCCTCCTGGTGTCTGATAAAGCTTGTACTCCTCAGTCCTCCAGCAGCAGCAGCAGCGCACACACACACACACACACACACACACACACACTCTCTCTCTCTCTCTCTCTCTCTCTCTCTCTCTCTCTCTCAGCTCCTTGCGCCTCTTGCTCCCAGCTCCTCACACTCACACCACAAACTGAAGTGAGCTCCTTTTAAAACCCAGGTGCCCTGATTAGCCTGCCTTAATTGATTCTAGCAGCTTCTTCTTAATTGGCTCCAGGTGTCCTAATTAGCCTGCCTGCCTTAACTGGTTCTAGCAGGTTCCTGATTACTCTAGTGCAGCCCCTGCTCTGGTCACTCAGGGAACAGAAAACTACTCATCCAGTGACCAGTATATTTGCCCTCTACCAGACTCCTGTACCCCACTGGTCTGGGTCTGTCACAATAGACACACCTCCTCTGCCTAGGTGTTCAACAGACAGAGCAGCTTTGCCAAAGTGGTCAATTTTGGCTGGTTTTAGGTTACAATTTGTTTTGTATTGAATGCAGGGGTAATAAAATGTTGTTAACTTACTGAATGATAGAAGAGGGGAACCTAACATGGCCTGACTGAGGTCACCCTACTTTGAACCTCAATTGCTAAGCAGGGGGTAAGGTGGCAATTGTACATCTAACATAGTGAATGCCAGTGAAAATGAGGTAGGATCAGAGTTTAAAATAGGGAAAGAACAAATCAAAAATTACTTAGAGAAGTTAGATGTTTTCAAATAACCAGGGCCTGATGAAATGGATCCTAGAATACTCAAGTAGCTGACTGAGGAGATATCTGAGCCATTAGCAATTATCTTTGAAAAGTCATGGAAGACGGGAGACATTCCAGAAGACTGGAAAAGGGAAAATATAGTGTCCATCTATAAAAAGGGAAATAAGGACAACCGAGAGAATTACCGAACAGTCAGCTTAACTTCTGTACCCAGAAAGATAATGGAGCAAATAATTAAGCAATCAATTTGCAAACACCTAGAAGATAATGAGGTGATAAGTAACAGTCAGCATGGATTTTTCAAGAACAAATCGTGTCAAACCAACTTGATAGCTTTCTTTGACAGGGTAACAAGCCTTGTGGATGGGGGGAAGCGGTAGATGTGGTATATCTTGACTTTAGTAAGGCTTATGATACTGTCTCGCATGACCTTCTCATAAACAAACTAGGGAAATACAACCTAGATGGAGCTACTATAAGGTGGGTGCATAACTGGTTGGAAAATTGTTCCCAGAGAGTAGTTACCAGTGGTTCACAGTCATGCTGGAAGGGCATAACAAGTGGGGTCCCGCAGGGATCGGTTCTGGGTCCGGTTCTGTTCAATATCTTCATCAATGATTTAGATAATGGCATAGGGAGTACACTTATAAAGTTTGCGGACAGTACCAAGCTGGGAGGGGCTGCAAGTGCTTTGGAGAATAGGATTAAAATTCAAAATGATCTGGACAAACTGGAGAAATGGTCTGAAGTAAACAGAATGAAATTCAAAAAGGACAAATGCGAAGTACTCCACTTAGGAAGGAACAATCAGTTGCACACATACAAAATGGGAAATGACTGCCTAGGAAGGAGTATTGCGGAAAGGGATCTGGGGGTCATAGTGGACCACAAGCTAAATAGTCAACAGTGTAACACTGTTGCAAAAAAAGCAAACATCATTATGGGATGTATTAGCAGGAGTGTTGTAAGCAAGACACGAGAAGTATTTCTTCCGCTCTACTCCGCGCTGATTAGGCCTCAGTACTGGACTATTGTGTCCAGTTCTGGGCACCACATTTCAGGAAAGATGTGGACAAATTGGAGAAAGTCCAGAGAAGAGCAACAAAAATGATTAAAGGTCTAGAAAACATGACCTATGAGGGAAGATTGAAAAAATTGGGTTTGTTTAGTCTGGAGAAGAGAAGATTGAGAGGGGACATGATAATTTTCAAGTACATAAAAGACTGTTACAAGGAGGAGGGAGAAAAATTGTTCTTCTTAGCCTCTGAGGATAGGACAAGAAGCAATGGGCTTAAATTGCAGCAAGGGCAGTTTAGGTTGGACATTAGGAAAAACTTCCTAACTGTCAGAGTGGTTAAGCACTGTGCAATAAATTGCCTAGGGAGATTGTGGAATCTCCATCACTGGGGATTTTTAAGAGCAGGTTGGACAAACACCTGTCAGGGATGGTCTAGATAATACTTAGTCCTGCCATGAGTGCAGGGGACTGGACTAGAAGACCTTAGATGGGCTCAGAGATTAAGGACAAGCCAACTGTAGAATTGCTCTGCCAAAGTGGGCATCGTCTCTAGCCTGCTGTGTGATAGTATAGTGTGTTGAGAACGTTAGTTTTGAGAGGACAAGGTATAAGTCCCATGAAGGTGAGGTTCTTTTATCTGCAGAAAAGTCTTTTCTAGGCGGTGACAGGGTGGACTCACTGCTGTGGTGCCTCCTGCTGGCTGTCCGGTGAATTAGCTCAGTCCGCCAGTGCGTCCTCATCTGGTGATGTCTTGCCGCCATCCCGTCTGCTCCAGGAAGCACGTTGTCCCAAAGAACACAGCGTCCTCTTCAGGACACAGCCCTCAGTTCTCCCCCCTTCTGGGGGAACCAGAGTCCACTGTCCAGCCACTTCCTCAGTGGGGGCAGGGTGGGGATCCAGGCCTGCCCACTACTCCGGGTCCTGGCCCAGGGACTCTGTAGATGGCAGCCACATGCTGCGTCCCCTCCAACCCTGCAGTCTACTTCCCTGGGCCATTTCCCCGCAGCCCCAGCACCTTCTCCACCCTTATCTCAGGGCCCCAGCATGCCAGCAGTCAGCTGGGAGCTCACTCTCGCTCCCCTGATCCTGCCTAGCACTACTCTGTCCAAGGTGCTAGCTGCCTTCCGTCTGCAAGATAGCCAGTCCTCCTCCCTCCTCGAGCTCCAGGGAGTGACTGACCTGTTCTGCCTTGCAGCTCTTCTTATATGGGCCTGACTTGCTTCTCCTCGCAGCCCCTCTCCAATAGGCTGTCTCCTGCACAGCCTCCCTAGGGTCCTCTCCAATTGACTGCCTGTTGCACAACCTCTCTAGGGTTGCTTTAACCCCTTTCAGGCCAGTATGGGGCAGGCCCCATCACATAGGCCTTTGAGGAAACGGATCGCCATTTCATGTGAAAACACCAACCTATTGTCAACCTATAGGTGGAATGCTGAAATGGCCACCAGGTGGACCTTTAGAGAGGAGAAAGCCAGGCCCTGCTCTTTCAATGATAAAAGGAAGTCCAAGATAAGCTGGATCGATGCCTAGAAGAACCGCTTCCATTTTGCATAGTAAACTGACCTCATGGAAAGTTTCCTACTGCCCAAGAGAAGCTTGCAAACCTGTTCTGAACAAGCCCATTCCTCAGGGTTCAGCCACGCAGATTCCAGGCCATCAAATGCAGGAAGCTGAGGTTGAAGTGGAGTAACCAACCATGGTCTTGTGAGATCAAGCCCGAGCACAGGGGAAGCTCGATCAGAGCCTTGCAGGAGAGAAAGACGAGCAAGATGTACCAGTGTTGCCTGGGCCATGCCGGAGCTATCAGTATGACCTGAGCCCTATCCTGCTTGATCTTTGTCAGCATCTTGTGGATTAGCGGGATGGCGGAAAGGCGTAGAACAGGTGATGAGAAAACTTCAAGAAGGCATCTGTCATGGAGCCAAGGTTGTGACCCCTCAGGGAGCAGAACTGCTGGCACATCCTGTTGGGCCGTATGGCAAACAGGTGTAAGTGGGGAAAACCCCATCTGTGGAAGATGCTCATCGTGACATCGGGACATAGGGACCACTTGTGATGAGTCAAGAAGGACCTGCTGAGCTGGTCCGCAAGCTGGTTCTGTACCCCTGGCAGGTATGAGACCTTGATCTTGATTGAGTGTTTGATGCAGAATTCCCATAGATGTACTGCTTCTCAACACAGGGGGGAAGAACAAGCCCCTCCCTATCTATTGATGTAGTACATGGCCGATGTATTGTCCAGAGATTGGTACTAGAATCTCCCAGTGCTCCCATGGTGCCACTGTGGTCACCAAGCGCACCAAGTAGGAGTGCCGCAAGCTGGTGCCCTGGCCTGGGGAAACCCCCATTGTAGTGGTGCCAGACCCCACGGTCCCATGAGCCATGTATTTTGTGACATCACTGATCCCGGCACCCCCGAACATATAGCTGGGTGAGGGGATTGACGCAGCCCCTCCCGCCGGTTCCAGTGTGTTGCAAAATCAGACCCCGAGTCCGAACTGGAGGAGGAGGAGGAGGAGGACTGTGGTGACCACGGCAGCGCCAATCCTCCCGATGCCAGTGATCGGTGTTGTGCGGACATCTCCAGTGAGGCAATGAAAGTGGGCTTGCCCCTAGAGGCTGGCCTTGAGACCAGTCTGAAGCTGGTTGATGCTTCAGTGCCGCTGGGTGGCGCTGTGTCCTGCTTCCCAGCCGGGCTTGATACAGGTAAAGGTAATAAGTCCTTCACTGCTGTGTAGGCCTCCAGGGTCGATGGTACCACAAACTGGTCTGCCCGGTGCTGGGCAGCTGGCTGGACATCTGGGCTCTGTGGTGCTGGTGCAGCCGCCTCTACCGGCATTTGCTGCGGTGCCGGGAAGGGAGAGCAGCCCAACTCGGGTCTCTCTCTATCCCGTTCTGCCCACTTATCTCTCTTCTGTGCTGAAGATCGGGTCTTCTCCCGGTAGCCCCGATGTCTCTTCTTCGGCACCAGAGAGGAGGAATAGTGCTGAGAGCTCTTAGCGGCTGGTGGCGCATTGTGCACTGACGCTGAAGTACTCGGTGCCGAGTCTAACCTTGGTTCCGAGACAGGTCTCAGTGCTGCCTCCATAAGGAGGACTTTGTCTCACCGCTCTGTCCTGCTGCGTTTAAATTCCTGACAAATGTGGCAGTGTTCTTTTCTATGACCCTCTCCCAAACACCTGAGGAAACTCAAGCGAGGGTTACTAGTTAGTATAGGCTTGCCACATGAAAACACTGCTTAAACCCCAGTGCCCAAGGGATGCCCTGGTACCAGGGGACAGACAGACCACCTCTCCGAGTATGGAGAGGAGTCCCAAGCTACTATACTAACACTACTAAACTACTAAAACTACTACACTATGAACTATAAACTATTTACAATAAAAATACTAGAAATCACTAAGACGCTTTGCTCAAGGCAAAGAGGTGAAGTTCCAACAGCTGCACGGACGGTCAGAAGGAACTTAGGAGCGCGAGCTCAGCGCGGCCCCCTTATACCAGTGCTATGAGTGCGTGACACCAGGAGGCAACAATGGATACCACTAGGGGGAAATTTCTGACAGCTGTGCTCAGGGCGCGCACACACCTAAATTGGAATGGACGTGTGCAAACACTCAAAGAAGAACTTGATGTAATCTCCTAGACACCTGGCGCATTTGCCTAAAACCTTCCTCCTTGAATTCTAATATGGCTTTAGTTTTATTCCGGACAAAAGCACTAAAAAAATAATATTTTGAACTTCTATATTGTCAGTCAGACTGAAAGATCTCAAAGCACATTACAAACAATTTACCACAGTAGATAGCAATAGAAAGTATCATCATCTCCATTTTCCATATGGCTGAAAGCACTAGGATACCTTCAATTTAAGAACCACAATACTGTAGGTGAAATCATTGTGCCACTGAAGTCAATGAGAGTTTTGCCATTGACATCAGTGGCACCAGAATTTCAACCAGGTGTGCTGAAAACTTTATTGCTAATATAGTTACAAGTAACCCCTAAGCTTATAAATAAATAAAAGAGAACAGAGAAAAAAGGAAGTTTTCTTTATTTTTTCAGTTTGTTTATTCTGGGCATTTAATGCACTAGTCAATTTCACTGCTTCCCCTGTATAGAGATTAGGACCTACAGCTGCATTCACTGGGCAGATCCTTGTGCCATGAGGAGTCATAGGGGTCAATCTCTGCACCACAGAGCATCACATTGGCTCAGGGGCTCACCTGCAGAGAAGCAGTTAAGGGACCCAGGACTTAGGCAGTTTCCCCTGTTGTCTGTGTGGAAAGGTCCATACCACAGGGGAGAGGAAAACATGTTTTCAAAAATAGCAAAATGTGGTTGGAAAGCCAAAAAAACTGGGGGAGGCGGAAGGAATCAGAGACAGGTATAGTACTTTCATCACAAGAAGTTGCCCTAAACAAAGATACCTAGGGTTTAAAACTTCTTTATGCTTCAGAACCACCTTCCATTCCAGCCCAGAGGCACGTTTGTGAAAGAGGACCGGTTCTACTGCAATTGCATCCTCATCATCATCGTGTTCCCATTATGCCTCTGGAATTTAGGGCAGCGACGAATCTCCTCCACTCTTGTCTGTTTCTGGCAAGTCTTTCAATGGCTCCCCTCCTTTTTCAGCTCGGCTTCCACAGCTCTTCGCCATGTTGTTTTCGGGTGGCCTCGTTTTTGCTTGCCTTCAGGTGTCCATCTTATTGCTAATCTGGTGATCGAATCAGTTTCCATCCAAAGCACATGGCCAATCCATCTCCAGCGCCTTCTGGCAATGATGGTGCTCAGATCCTCTTGGCTGCATTGTGTCAACAGATCTTGGTTTGAGATTGTTCTGGGCCAAAAGATATGGAGGATTTTTCTGAGGCAGGTGGTATGGAATGAAGACAATTTGGACATGTCATACTTTCTCATTCCACAGCATTTTGCACTGTAAAGTAATGAAAGTAGGCAGCTCTGATAAATCTTGAGTGTGGTTTTGGTGTTGTATTTTGATGATTTCCAGAGTGTATTTAAGCTCCTGAAGGTGTTCCTTGCTTTATTGATTTTGTTCTGGATGTCCTGGCTTGATCCACCATCCTGGCTGATGGTGCTGTCCAAGTATGTGAATGTTTCTACATTGGTGAGAACATAATCTTCTATCCATACTGGTAATGGTGAAGCAGTCTTAAAGGTCATGATATGTGTTTTATTGCGGTTGATTTTCAGTCCAATTTGCTGGCTGAATGCATTGAGTCGTTTTTTCTTGCATATGGTGTTGGGTATGTGATAGGAGAGCGAGATCATCTGCGAAGTCCGGTTCTTCAAGGGATGATAATGTTGTCTATTTAATACCTCTTGGCATGTCTTCTGTTGTACGATGCATTACCCAGTCGATGGCAATGTTGAAGAGGAATGCAGACATGACACATCCCTGACGTACTCCTGTTTTGACTTCAAAACTGAGCTCACTGTGATCAACACTGCATGTAAAGATGAAATAAAAGCTTTTGAAGATGTTGATTATACGGAGAGGGATTCCATATGCCCACAGAATGCGCCATAGGCTGGTCCTGTGAATGCTATCAAAAGCCTTCTCAAAGTCTATGAAGTTTATGTAGAGCTGCCGTTGCCATTCTAAGTATTGTTCTATTATGTTTCGTAGCATGAAGATCTGCTCTGTGCATCCACGCCCTTTCCAAAAACCGGCTTGCTTTTTTCTGAGAATGCTATCAACTGCCTCTGATATATGCTGGACTGTGATCTTACACAATACTTTGCTTAGCACAGATAAAAGTGTGATACCACGCCAGTTATTACAATCACAGAGAGTTCCTTTCTTTGGTATCTTCACTATAACCCCATTGGTCCACTCATCTGGCACTTTTTCCCTTTTCCAGACTGATGTAAATAGAGGGGTCAGATGCTGCTAACTCAGGATTTACCTTGAACAAGTCTGCATTCAAATTATCTAAGATTACTAAGCGGAGAATGTGTCAATGATGCACTACAAAAAAACTATTGAAACTAATAAACAAAAATGGAGACAAATTCTAAAAATAATTCTTGATGCCGTGATGTTTTGCGCCAAAAACAATTTACCACTTAGAGGATCGTGTAGCAGTATAGAAAACCCTAATTCGGGAATATTTCTTAATCTATTGGAATTTATAAGTCATTATGATGTTCAACTAAAACAGCATATCTTAACTCACAAAAAAGGTTCAGTGAGTTATTTTTCACCAGCTATACAAAATGAATTTATTGGCTTACTAGCAAACCAAGTTCGTAATGAAATTATATCCAAAATAAAAAAAGTTAATATTATTCTATCCTTCTGGACTGCACATCAGACATATCTCATCGAGAGCAAATGTCCCAGATTGTGAGATACGTGAGAATTGATAACGGAATTGTATCTATAGAAGAAAGTTTCATAGACTTCATTGAAACCAAAGAAAAAACGGGAAGTGGATTATCCGAAGAAATAATAAGGAAGCTCGAAAATGATGGGCTTGATCTTCAAAATATCAGGGTAGATGCTGCTAACTCAGGATTTACCTTGAACAAGTCTGCATTCAAGTTATCTTTGCGAGGAGCTTTCCCATTTTTAAGGATTTGATGGCTTGAATGATCTCTTCCTTTGTTGGGGTATCTGTGTTGATATTGCATCAATTGCAATGACATCAAAGGGTAATTAATTCACATGCTGCACTCAATCGAAATGATGAAAACTTCTTTATACCCAATTACTACTTTAAATGTTCTCTGGTGACTAGATCCTGTGAAATAGAGCTTAATTCTATAACATGCCTTTCCATAATATTTGGATTATGGAGAGGAAGTGCTTTGATGCCATGGTGGTAGCTGCTATATTAGAAATAGAGAGGCAAGATTGATTTAGAAATAAAAATACAAGATCTAATCCTACAGTCTTTGCAAATCCCATTTATTTGAATGTTTGGGCTCATACAAAGGAAGTTGAAGTTGTAGCTGATTTGAGCTGCCCTAATTTCTTCTCTGGCAGGCTTTTTGTCTTGGAAACGCTGTGCCTGAATTTACCCAGTGGAAACTGGTGTAACCCTGCTTTGAATCTGGCCCATTTCCATTGTCAGCATAGTTAACTCATTTTAAAATAAAATAGATATGATTTTTTTCCCTTCCTTTGATGCAAAACTCAGAAGCATCCCATGAAAATGAATTACTGTCATAAAGAGCTGAACAGAATCTCATGCTGGTATGTGGACTAAAACACCTTTTCTGCTCATACATGAAAACTATGAGTACTGATATCAGAAATCTCCAACAGCTTCAAGAACTTCCCCTTGCATCTCACTCTCAACAGAAAGCTAGGAAATCAATTGTGCTCACCAGTAGTTGTACTGTTACACCACAGTTATTCAGACAGCAGAGACACTCCCGGTCTGTATTTCTTAGCATTACCTAAGTCTCACTGTACAGTTCCTGCATTTTCTGGTATTGATTCACAAGCCATTGATCAGCTGAACTGAGGATGTCACTTTATTCTTTTCCTGCCCATCCAGTGTGAGTGGAAGCCTCCTCCTATTTGCACAAACTCTAAAGTTGCGGGGCTCAGGCCAGTTGGACTTTGTTGGCATCCACCTGTAGAAGGCGACATTAGCATATTTTTCAGTGCATTATATACGTCCTCATTGCTTTGCTCATTCACGTTCTTGTCCACCAAAGAGTAACACCTATGGCAAAAGGCCTAGCTTTTCAAATGTCTAGTGATTTTGGGGTGCTGCAGTTGCAGGGTGCCCAACCTGAGACACCTGAAAGGGACTTGGTTATCATTGCTGAGCTCCTGCTCTTTCTAAATCAGACCCCTTTAAGGATCTGACTGATCGCTATATGTGGGGTCAGGAAGGAAATATCCCCCAGGTCAGGGGGTTGCCTTCCTCTGCAACACATGTACAGGTAGTCATTTGCCAGGCTTATCTGGGTATATCTCATATAATCGTTTCCCTGCCATTGTGGGGGCCTCGGGCACTGGAGCACCTAATTCCCTCCAGTCTCTGTCTGTCACACATAATAGTCTAGTCTCCTGTAGGCTGTAATATGTTGGTCTCATTTTGGTTGTTGGGGGTAGTGTGCAGGTGCTGGGTGGCGGTGGTGGCCTGTGATATACAGGAGGTCAGATTTGATGATCTGGTATGATCCCTTTGGCCTTAACTCTATGATTCTAAATTGCCTCAGATGGGGTACCTTGAAACTGAGGCACTCAGAATCACTAGTCATTGCTGAAATTCATAGTTTCAAAAGTAGAAGCCTAAAGTTAGTCTTCTGCATCCATATCTGCGCTTGATTTTCAGCAGTCCTTAGCCCTAGCGCCTCCCACTGAGTACACTGGGAATTTTGGGTGCTCAGCACTCCTGCAAATCAAGCAGAGACCTAAACGTGTATGTAGAAAAATGACTTTAGGCTTCTATTTTAGGAAATCTTTACTTTGTGTTCTTTGATTTCTTGTAAATATGTGGTACACAATAGTCTCTCAGTTAGGGCCAAGGCCCATGTTCCACAGGGTACGCTAAAGCTGAATTATGCAGCAGGGGGCCCTGAATTATGTAGCTCTGTTCCCCAAGCCCTCTCCCTCTAAATTGAGGAGCTCTATAGAGAACAGGAGTCCTTCGGGCACAACTTTTAGTTCATTCATCTGCCCATGTAGGGAAGTTAGCTCAAACTGTGGTTTCTATTTGTTGGGATTTTATCTTCAGATGAAAGTAAACTCCAAGGCGGGCAGGGAGAGAAGAATTTTGGACTCCTGTTGTGGAACCCTACCAGGTTATACAAACCAGGACATTTTCAATTTCCTGTTGAAAAAAAGTAAGATTGCCAGGCTGTGTCCTTTCTAAAACACCAGATGGAAAACTACAGTTTCTCTTTTAGAAACCAAACCAATTTTTGTAAAAAAAAAATCAGGTGTGGTAAAAGGGAAAGAAAGCAGTTGGCATGTTTTGTTTATGCAACCTGTGAAAACTAGGGTGGTTATATTGTTTAACAGATTAGGGGCTGGGGAAAGCCTGGCCAGCCCTGCTTGTTTCTCTTTACTCTCTTACAGCTCCTTAATCCTTTTCCACTTCCTCCAGGTTTACCCATAGGGCCAGATTCATCCTGGTGTAGCAGAGATGGGGAAAGGCAGCTGGTGCATCCCATATTCAGGGACTGTTAGGGACTGAGTCAGCCCTTGACTCAGGCTACTGGGAACATTTGAAGCTTCAAGTTGTGCCCCTACTTTAATGGCCCTGATGAGACGCTGCAGGGGTTCAGGACCACCTTGGCTATGCCTCCTCCCACTCCCAATCTGCCCATTCCTTCTGATGGCCTTTGCCTACCCCTGCTCCTCCTGTGCTCCTGTAAAACCTCTATGCCTGTGTGGGGGCTGATGTAGAGATGGCACAGAAATACAGCTAGGTTGGTGCAAAGGAGCCCTAGGGGAGGCATTTGCCCTTCCCCACTCTAGTGAATACCTCTAGAGTAAAAGAGTCCCTAGATGGCATAGGACTAACGGCCAAAGTCAGCATTGTTCTTTCTCCTTTTCACTGGTCCTTCTGCCTCTCTTGGTCTGGTTTCCCTTTTCTCCTTGATCCTTTTCCCCCACCCTTTGGTCCCTTCTCCTCCTGATCCCTTCTTGAATCTTTCTTCTTGTCACTAAATGCTCTGTTTCATACACACGCCCCTCGGATTCTTCTCCAACTTTTCGCTGGATTCTTCTCCATCCTGTTCCATTCCCACCTGAGTTTCTCTCCATTGGTAGCTGAACTGGGGAAAAGGGAAAACCCCAAAAGGCTCAGGCTACCACCTCTGAATAACTGGGTATACAAGGGGAACTCTAATAAGCCTTCTAATTTCTACTGTACAGTTAGGACACATTGCTATCATCTCATTCACTTCAAAAATACCTGTCATCGTCAGAAAGGCCAAAGCCCATACTGGCAAGTTTTCCAGAAGGCACAGTGAGCAATCCTCATACTAGTGGGAAAGTTTCCAACAGTCTTGCCCTTAGTCCAGATAACACTGGTGCTGGAATTTCAAGCCTTATCATTTCTCGATACAAGCAAGCATATCTTAATCAAACTACCTTGTAATGATCTCAGAACTCATTTTTATTACACCGCAGTTCCTCACACTTCAAAAAGAAAAGACAACTGGTGCAGCTGCAATTTAAATAAATGGATTAGCTTTGAAACAAAATACACTATAAATCTCTGCTAATCTCTCTTTGCCTAGTAAATGAGATATGAGAGTATTGTGTTTCTTCCCCGAGGAAATCAGGAATATTTCATGAAAGAGTTTTGGACTGAGATGCTTTCGCATGTCTGACATGTTATCAACTGTTAAACTCCAAACTTGAGACATGTGGCTGGTGAGACGAAGGCAGCTGGGAGACTAAGGGAGTGAGCCAGTTGGTGAGTATCACTGGGCACTACTGCTTTATTGCTATTGATTAACTTTAGGAAGGGCAAAAGAGGAACACTTTCTGTGCTGGGAACTTGCCATCGAGTTTGGTAGGACTCTGGGCTGGTTGGTGTGATTGCTGTGTTTTGAAATCTCAGCTTGGTTGCTGGCTGGCTGGGCTAGGTTGACCTTCAGTTAGGTGAGTAAGTGCCTGCTTTCTAGCAAGGTTCTTTGAAGGGCTTGAGCAGGGCTCTTTGAAGTGGGAGCCATGCAGTTTCTGATTGGATAAGCCAGTGATTAGAGGCATCTGAGCAAAAGGGGTTGAGTTACCCATTCCAGCTGTGTGGGGGGGCCCAAGCTTTAAAAAGCACACAGGCTCACAGTGGCTGTTAAAATACATGGTTGATGACACGCAGGCAGCTAGGAGAGTAAGGAAGTTCACCAGCAGAGAAAGGCAGGGTTGGGTGTGTTTCTTTTCCTTACCTTAACCTGCAGGTATTCTACAAGAAAGAACCACAATGGGATGGAAACAGTGTGTAGCGAACACCACTGCTAGCTTTTCCTCTATTTGCACCTGTGGGGCCCTCAACCAGAGAGGCATCCTGACCCTAGAGGCTTCCACCCAGGTCCTGGTCTTGACTTTGCTGAGTAAGTGGCCTGCGTGTCTCCACTGATGAAAGCCAGGCAGGGGGAGCCACATGGTGTGGGAGGTGTTTGTTGATGGGTTCCTTCAGAAAGCAGGTACGACAGCTGCAGGTGGAGGTGGCTTGTCTGCACAGCATTTGGGAGCATGAGGACTTCATCGACAAGATGCACGTGGAAACATCTGGGACGGAGGATGCTAGCCAATTACAGGTGACTACAGCAGCATCAGAGGAAGAAGGAGAGAACTGAATATTCTATGGGGAGGAGATTAACTGCTGGCCCTGTTGGGCAGTAGACAATGCTCCTAGGGTGAAGGAGTCGGGGGCGAAGATTGTGTTCTTGTCCATCGTCCCAATTGAGTTTAAGGGCCCAGGCAGGGACCCGGACATCCTGGAGATGAATGCATGGCTGCACAGATGGTGTCAACAGGAAGGCTTCAGATTCCTCAACCATGGGATGCTGTTCCAGGAAGGTTTGCTGAGAAGAGTTGAAGTCAACCTGGCCAAGAAGGGGAAGAGCATCTTCTCCCACTGACTCACCAAGTGACTGAGAAGGGATTTAAACTACTTTCAGAGGGGCCAGGTGACAAAAGTCCACAGGTCAGCATAAAAAAGGTGACCTTAGTAGAAGGCTAGATGTTGCGAGGAACATGGAAAATTATAATAAGGCTATAGAAGCAATAAGAGGGAAATCAGTAGGGAATCTGCTCAATTTAGATGTCTATACGCAAATGCAAGGAGTATGGGGAATAAACAGGAAGAATCAGAAATCTTAGTACACAGTCTAAATTATGACACAATTGGCATCACAGAAACCTGGTGAGATAAGTCTCATGACTGCAATATTGGTATAGAGGGGCATAGCTTGTTCAGGAAGGACAGGCAGGATAAAAAGGGAGAACACATGAAGAATATATATACACTTGTACTGAGGTCCAGAAGGAGGTGAGAGGAACATCAGTTGAAAGTCTCTGGGTAAAGATAAAAGGAGTAAAAAATAGGGGTGATGTCATGGTAGGGGTCTACTACAGATCACCAAATCAGGAAGAGGAGGTGGAAGAGGCATTTCTAGAAAAAATAACAGAAATATCCAAAACACAAGATCTGGTAGTAAATGGGGGACTGTAGCCGGTGCCGCCTTCCAGCCCCTCCACAAACTCAGAGACTGCTCCAAAGTACATGCACCAGTGCTCTTTTATTGTTCATGCCTATCCCCACCACTACTATTTACATATCTTACAGACCACCACCCTAGGAGACGGCTAGCTTCTCCTGCCAGCAGGGATCTAGAGCTCCTTGCTTTTCCTACGCTCCCCCTCCCGCCCTGCTTCCTCACAGTCAGTTTATATAGCAGGCTGGCCACTCAGGCCCGCAGGTGCATCCCCTCAAGTGATTAGGGTGTGGCCTCCCCAGCCAGTCCTAACTAATCCCCCTTTTAAGCGGAGCTGGGCTAACAGGGGCCTGGCTTGGATCTCCTAGCCAGCACCCTGTTACAGGGACTTCAACTACCCAGATATGTGTTGGAAAAGTAATGTGGCAAAACACAATTTTTCCAATAAGTTCTTGGAATGTATTGGGGACAAATTTTTGAAGTGGAAGAAGGAACCAGGAGGACAGTCATTTTAGACTTGATTCTGAGCAACAGGGAGGACTTGGTAACAAATCTGAAGGTGGAAGGCAATTTAGGTGAAAGTGATCATGAAATGCTAGATTTCATGATTCTAAGGCAAGGAAGCAGTGAGAGCAGCATAATAAGGATAATGAACTTCAAAAAAGGAGATTTTATCAAACAAAGGTCGCTGTGGAGGACAGGCAGGACAGAGGTATGAACCATCCACACACCCAGGTCCTTAAGTGCCTCGAGGGGGATATAGAGGCCCCCCACTGCGAGACCCTTCTCCACTGCCTCCTAGACAGAGGCCACCGACGCAAGGAAGAAGAGGACCTTTCCGTACATCTTGGAGGCCATCATAATGGCTGGGGGCCCCACCACCTGTGCCAACCTGTGTCTCAATGTGGGGTGAGGCGGACACCAGGAGGCAATTCATGCTGTGCTCCCTGGTCAGGGTGGGGAAGAAACACCAGCCACGAGGGATGGCACTAGAGGAGGTGGTGGGGGCAGATGGCAAGGTGGTGAGCAGAGGGGCTGCAGCCACCTGGGTGTACACTTTGGGGGCTGAGAGATGGGCATCTGCAAAGCTGGTTTAGGGAAGGGAAGGGGGAGCCATGGCCGATGGCGGGGCCATGGCAGGAGGAGTCGTCCCTGCTGCGGGAGGCTTCGCCTTCTGGGCGAGGCTCTTGCCCTTCTTTTTCCCCTGGCCTTTCTGCCGGCCAAGGGGGCTCCCTTGAGAGTGCTGGAGACAGAAGCCGTGGCAGTGGTGGAGGCCCTGTTCATGCCCGCTGCTGCCACTGCTCTGGTAGGGGCCGTGGCGATGGATCCAGCAGCGGCAGTCGTAGTGGTAGCCACAAGGGAAGATGGGGGAGCAAGCTAAGGGTGGGCAACAATGTCAACTAGGGGGCTCTCCCCCCAGTTTCCACCGCCATCCAGGAAAAGGGACAGGAGCAAGCTCCGGGGGAGGGGGGGCCAAGGGGAGGAGGAGCTGCTAACCACTCCTTCCCGCTAGGCTGCGGGCAGGGGAGGAGGGCACCGACAGGAAGGGACCACAGGGGCGCCAAACAAGGGAAGGAAGGGGATGAGCATGATAACCAGCGCAAGGTGGGGTACCAACTCCTCCGGTTGAACTGGGGGGGAAAATAACAACAATGTGGGGTGTAGTGAATGGGGGAGCAACGAAAAAGGGGGGGTTCACAAGCGCTAGGGGAGCATGGGCATACAGGTCGAGCAGGATAGAGCCGGGTAGGGGTCAAGCAACCAGGGGCGGCCCTAGACTAGCTGCCAGCAACTGGCGTCCTAGGCGAACCATGCAATCGGCGCCCCCACCCCCAAACCCCAAGGGCAGATCTAGGCTGAGGTTTTAGGTAAACTGAGAAACATTTTGACCCTTTTTTCCTTTTAATGTTTTTTAAGTTGTTTTTTTTTAAACAGAGGCTTAATTATTCGGTTTGTCCGTCCGTCCGTCTGTCCAACCAATGTTTCTGCACCCATTCAAACCCCTGTTCCGTCCCCAACCACCCCACCCCCTATCCATACCCCTGCCCCCGACCACCACCCTGAACTCCTCTGCCCTCTATCCAACCCCGCCTGCTCCCTGCCCCCTTACCGTGCTGCCTGGAGCACCGGTGGCTGGCGGCGCTACAGCCACGCCGCCCGGCTGGAGCTGGGCCACGCTGCACAGAGTGCTGGGTCAGGCTGGGATCTGCAACTGCGCTGCCCCAGGAGCTCACACCCCTGCCGCCCAGAGCACTGCGCCGGCAGCAGAGCGAGCGAGCTGAGGCTGCGGGGGAGGGGCCAGGGGCTAGCCTCCCGGGCCAGGAGCTCAGGGAGTGGGCAGGACAGTCCTGCGAGCCGTAGTTTGCCCACTTCTGTTTTAGATCCAGTTTTCCAGCTATTTCATGCTCTATTGACATTCGGCAACTCCAACAAGTCTCTCTTGCACCATTGTTGAACGCAGATATGTTTATATCAATTTTAACTTTGAGAAGCTACGTTCCCCAGTAGCTACGGAAACTGGCACAGTTAAAAGAATGTGTAGAGCTATAAAAATGTTTGGAAAACTGTGAGTTTATTTTCATAAACAAACTTCAGTACTTCTTCAGGAGTGGAATGTTTCTTAAGTCTTGAAAAAGTCTGAAGCTCACTACACAAATCTGTAGCATCAATGTCTTTTGAATTTTCATGAGTCAATGCCAACTCCAGTTTTATACAAAATTCTCTTATCTGTTTTGATGTTTTCTTTTGCAAGCTCTGGATATTATATAGAAAGCCAAACACTGACTCTAGCTGCTGCATCTGTTGAAATCTTTCATCAACTGAGTGAATAGCAGTATCAAGGACTGCAAAGTAAAAATTCACTTTGAACCTTTGTTTTGGGTTCTGAATGGGTGTGTCTCGTCCTTCATACGAAAACTGCTGTTTCTTTTGCCAAATGTGAACTGGCTGTGGCTCAAATTCTGTTGGAAAGTCTATTTCTTCAGCAAGCCCGAGAGAATCTACCAGTGTTCTTTCGAACCCTTCATCACTTCTGAATTCCTCCAGAATATTTTTAGTTTGCTGCAGTTTTTGAATAGCAGAATGTATGTTCAAGTTCTTTTCCTGAAGCTGATTACTAGTGAGGTTAATCTCGAAAAGGATATTATATCACAAAATGAGTGAAGTCACAAATTTGAACTTGGAAAGGCCGTTTGCAAGTGCTTCTGCATCTCAACGTGCCGTATTACCAAATGATCCAGTAAAGGTAGTATCATCAGAAATTTCAATTAGGGCATCATAAATGTTTCCAAGTTCATAGCAAAGAGGCTTCAAAGCATCAATGCGACTCTCCCATCTTGACTGACTAAGTGGTTTCACAGTTAGAGAATTCACATGGCGAGTCAGAATCTCCCAATGGCGTGTTGAGCCTGAGAAAAACACAAACATGTTGCACCAGGTCAAAGAAACTGCTTGCCTCCAAACAGCATCTAGCAGCATCATTGACAACCAAATTCAGAGAATGCACACTGCAAGGAACGAAAAAGGCCCTACGATTGATTTCCATCATTCTCCTTTGCACACTATTGTCTTTACCCTTCATATTACTCCCATTATCATAGCCTTGGCCACGTAAGTTTTCAACAGATAATGACATTGTTTCAAGATCTTGTAGAATAGTTTCAGTCATAAATGCTCCAGTCATCTCCTTCAGTGGTACGAAACCCAAAAAATGTTCCTGTATGAGCACTTCAATATTATCTTCATCTGCAGACTTTTGCATATTCACAAAATGAATGATCATCATTTGTTCAACATGACTCACATCTGGTGTACAGTCCAGTATTATTGAAAAGTATTTTGCAGAATGGGCAGCTTCTATAATTTTTTTTATAGCATTTGCTAGGATTTGAATCAGTTCATTCTGCATATTTTTTCCTAAGTAATGAACCTGTGTTTCATGATCAGTTATTTTACGTAGATGCTCCTTCATGACTGGATCAAACAAAGCTAGGTATTCAACACATTTTAAAAAGTTTCCATTACCTGGAGTGTATAATTTTTCATTTCTACCACGGCCGCAGAATGCAAAATTTTGCCCACCAAGAACTCTCACTAAAGCAATCAGACGCTCTAATATTTGTGGCCAATTTTCTTCTTTTTACTTGATCACACATACATTTTCTTCATCTATAGTTTTTCCTTTTTTTCAATCGTAATTCAAGTTCTTTCCAATTTTGAAAACATTCCAAATGTTCTGTACTTCTTTCATGTGAAGAGAGAATTGAAGATATGTTTTTCCAGTCCTTCTAACCATTTTCAGTAAGTGATGTACCAATTGCTTGATTTCTAAACAACAGCGAAAGCAAAACACAGAGTCCTTCGACACTGAATATTGTAACCGGTTTCGATGAATTTCTTCCCCATTAATGAGTTTCCTTTTGTAATGCTGAGCAGAGAATTTTCTTTTATTTCCATCCTTAAGGAAGTGAAATTCATGAACTTGTTTGGGTCCATGTTCCACGAGAATTTGCTGCATACTGTCATCACATCTGGGCCATGAAGCTGGGTCCCCATATTGTAACTTGTTTGTAACTTCCTCATCCTTTCTTCCTTCAACTTCATTTACTTCAATTTCTGCATGTGTCTCTGAAGGTGAATAAATTTTCTCCACTTCCATATCAGTCTGATGCTGTGAGCTGCCTTCATCTAGAAGTAAGTTTCCATCATCTTGAGTTTCCAAACTGCTTTTTTGTGGATGTGAGCTACCCTCATCTCAAAGTAATATACCTTCATCTTGATGTTCCAAACTGCTTCCATGCGGATGTAAGCTAACCTCCTCTCCAAGTAAAATTCCTTCATCTGGATGCTGTGAACTGCTTCCATCTTTATTTGGATTAAAGAGAAGATATTTCAGGAAGGATCCCTGCTATTTTGCTTGGTCCTTTTCCTTCTCAGCCTTTTGTTTACAATACTCAGCTCCTGAGGGTTTTCTTTTTCCTCTTTCTGCCATGGGGTATTTGAATATTGTTATGTACTGTGCTCCCGACTGCAAGCATTATAACGTTAAGGATGGCTGACACACCCACCACCTGGTTGGCGATTTAAACCACATTGCAGCCATCCCAATATGCCTTTTCACTGCTTAAAGTTTCAATGATTAGTAACATACACTCACTTACCTATTAAAACAGTTAGTTACAGCATTTACACGGAAACAAAATTACCTTTTTCAATGTTATAACCCGACACTGGTTGTTTGGAAAGTAATCCCCTTCCTCACGGTTACCTGCCTGGAGTGTCACATCATCACTTTCGTAGTCTATTAAGTGTTAACGCTGTTACTTTTCTTTTATGGACCTTATTTATACATGTGAACCAGTTATAACAAAGAAAAGTTCATAATTATACAGCCCGATAATAATACTAAGGTTTAATAGCGCTTAAAGATACTCACATTTTGGATTTATAATGCTGAAAGATGTTATTCTTTATTCTTTGCAACCATGAAACACAATTTTCTACAGTATTCGCTCGATTCTTAACCATCTACCTGCTATGTGTGTTAAAATGACCGTTTGACATGTATCAACTCGCGATATCTCTGCTCTACATGAATTTGCGGCTATGCGACCTTGATGTATATTCGAGTTAGGTATCACTAGCATTGCAGCTCTTGCCACTGGCGGATGAGTTTCATTGTGCCTGAGTTATTGCTTATCAAAATTGCAGAGTGGGTCATCTTGACCCTATGTCGCAAATAGAAAAAAATGTTTGCTAAAATATTATTTATTTTTGCAGTAAATAAAAGATTTGACATATTAAATTCTCAGAAACATAGAGAAATAAATTAATAATTCATATTCCTTCCATACGCACACGGGAATTGAAATAATGACATCTTCGTTATTTTATTTGTATTTTTTTCTTTTTCATTTTTTAAAAAATTTGGTTTTTTTCCCCTCGAATTTGGTACCCCATTTAACTTGGCACCCTAGGCAACCGCCTAGTTCGCCTATATGGACGGGCCGCCACTGCAAGCGACCAAGGATACTGGGGAATGGAATGGGCCCCTGCAAGCAACCAAGGATAAGGGGGAATGGACTTAACCTCCATGAATTTATCTAGTTCTCTTTTAAACACTGTTATAGTCCTAGCCTAGTCCATGTTACCACGTGTATCATGTTACCACTGATAGCATCAGAGAGGTATATACATGACTACTGTCATCTGTGGAATGACAATCCAGGAGAGACATGTTAGTGACTGTTTAGTAGCAGGAGCAGCCACTCTCCTCCTACCCTCTCCATGGTTCCCATGGGTGTCTGTCTTCACTATTTGCCCTCTGTACCACTGTGATGGTGACCTCCCATACGGCTTTATGGGAATATGACATAACTGGAATATGTTTTGTGCTGCTTGTGCCATGTAACATATCTCTGTAAAGGTTATGGTCTACTATATCTATTCATCCTATTTGTACACATATATCATTTTGTATTTGAGGTTAAGAATATTGGTTGTATACTTGCTTGATTTCTAAGTAAGCTTTGTGAGGCATTTGGTCAGCTTCTTTAGGAAGGAATTTGCAAGGTTAAGTATCCGATCAGGAAGCACTTGGGGAACAATGCATCTTGGAATGCTCCAATACCCATAAGAAGTCTTCCTGGAGACATACAAGATACCATGTGGACAATGGCTTCTGCTGGTAAAGACTGTGAGTCATGCATGGACATGTGACTTGCCCAGGTGACTCCAGAATTCCATCTTGGAGCTGGACTTTGCATAGGAGTGAGGAGGGAGGTCTCCACCCACAAGAGAAAGTCTATTTAAACCCGTGGGAGACCCCTCCATTTTGTCTTCAGCTGGCTAAAGAAGGAGCCTCTCCACCCTGCAGATACTTGACGGAAACTGGAACAAAGGACAGTAACTACAGGGGGTGTGAGTGATTGCTGGACCCAGGCTAAAAGGAGATAAGTTATGTAAAAGGGAGCATTCTGGAACTGGTGAGGATCTTATCTGTATTCAGTTTGATTAGACATAGATTTGCGCATTTTATTTTATTTTGTTTGGTGACTTACTTTGTTCTGTCTGTTACTACTTGGAACCACTTAAATCCTACTTTCTCTATTTAATAAAATCACTTTTTACTTATTAATTAACTCAGAGTATGTATTAATACCTGGGGGAGCAAACAACTGTGCATATCTCTCTATCAGTTTTATAGAGGACGAACAATTTATGAGTTTATCCTGCATAAGCTTTATACAGGGTAAAATGGATTTATTGGGTTTAGACCCCATTGGGAGTTGGGCATCTGAGTGCTAAAGACAAGCACACTTCTGTGAGCTGTTTTCAGGTAAACCTGCAGCTTTGGGGCAAGTAATTCAGACCCTGGGTCTTTGTTGGAGCAGACGGGAGTGTCTGCCTCAGCAAGACAGGGTGCTGGAGTCCTGAGCTGGCAGGGAAAACAGGAGCAGAGGTAGTCTTGGCACATCAGGTGGCAGCTCCCAGGGTGGTTTCTGTGATCCAACCCGTCACAACCACATTCTGAGTAGTTTCCCTTTCTAGGAAATCCTGGTACTTATGGACTTAGCTGGAGAGATGAACAACCTGCCAGAGTGGGTGATAGCGAGGATGAGTTCACAATAACTCCTTCCTTGCCCTGGCTGCTCTCTGATCATTGGTATCCCAAATGATGGGGTCTAAACTAGATGTTACCATTCAAGAACAAGATCTTGGAGTCATTGTGGTTAGTTCCGTGAAAATATCTGCTCAGTATACAATGGCAGACAAAACAAGCTAACAGTGTTAGGAACCATTAGGAAAGGGATAGATAATAAAGCAGAAAATATAATAATGCCACTATATAAATCCATTGTATGCTCACACCTTGAATACTCTGCATTTTTGCTTGCTCCATTTCAAAAAGGATATCTTAAGACTTGGAAAAGGTACAGAGAAAGGCAACAAAAAGTATGGGGGGTATGGAACAGCTTCCATATGAGGAGAAATTAAAAAAGGCTGGGACAGTTCATCTTAGAAAAGAGACAACCAAGGGGCAAGAGATGATAGCAGTCTATCAAATCATGAATGGGGTGGAGAAAGTGAATAAGAAAGTGTTGTTTACCCCATTCACATAATATACAAACTAAGGGTCACTCACTGAAATTAACAGGCAGTGGGTTTAAAACAAACACAAGGAAGTACTTCTTCATGTAATGCACAGTCAACCTGCCAAACTCATTGCTGTGGATATCGTGAAAGCCAAAAGTATAACGAGGTTTAAAAAAGAATTAGGTAAGTTCCTGGAGGCTATTAGCCAAGCTCATGTGGGACACACCATGCTGAGTATATCCTTAAACATTCAGCTGCCAGATACTGGGACTGGACACTGGGGGATGGATCATTTGCTAAATGCCCCGTTCGGTTCATTCCCTCTAAAGCATCTGGCAGCTGCTGTGGGAAGACAGGATACTGGCTAGATGGACCTTAGGTCGGACCCAGTGTGGCCATTCTTATGTATGGTAGTCAGGGTGCTCTGTGCCTGAAGCCGAACGCAATGATCACCATTATCCCCGCTCACAGACACAGGGTCAAGATGATCCACTCCACAATTTTGCTAAGCAATAACAGACAGTGATCCCCCCTCCCCACCATTGTTTCCAAGAGGCAGCAGTGTGTGAAACCTACCCCTCCCCAGGGGGCCCAATTTTAAGGGCCCACCCTCCCTATGTACTGAGTCATTGATTATCAGGGTTGGCAGGGCCCTCAGGAGGTCATCTAGTCCAACCCCCTGCTCAAAGCAGGACCAATTCCCAGACAGATTTTTGCTCCAGGTCCCTAAATGGCCTCCTCAAGGATTGAACCTACAACCCTGGGTTTATGCTCAAACCACTGCGCTATCCCTACTGACAGGCCATACACCTCTGTAAGGCCCCGCACGAGACGCACAGCCATTAAGCGACACGCGCAGCTACCGCCAGAGGAGAGAACCCAGCTCGCCACAGCCGCAGGCGCTGCGCTAACACGGCACCGACCCCGGCTTCTCCTATTCCCGCCGCCAGGACACCCTCTGCTGCGCGCGCGCATGCGTGCACGCGCACCGGCCGTTGGCCGCAGGCCGTGGCCCCGCCCCCTCGGGGCCGCGCGGGGAGGGCGCCGGGGACACACACGAGAGGGGCCCCGCCTTTCCTGCCGGAGGGAGCTGTTCGTGGTCAGACGGGAAGATGGCGAACCTGGAGGAGCAGCTCTCGGATGAGGAGAAGGTAACGCGGGCCGGGGCCGGGGCAGCCCCTGGCGGGGACCGGGACCGGGCTGGGTTCTCGCCGCCTCAGGTGGCGGCGTTTGTATTTTTAGTTTCCTCCCTTTCCGGCGCTGTCAGTGAGAGGGCGCCGGGCAGCGGGGCCGGCCAGGGGCCTCTCCCGCCGCGCCTTGTACGGTCCGAGGGCTGAAAATAGGCGCCAGGCTGGGGGGCAGGATCCGGTGTCCGATGGATGAGGCCGCCCGCCCGGCGCAGAGAGCTGGGCCTCAGGCGCTGCCGCGTTCTTCCTCCCCCCCGCCGCCCCCCCCCCCCTTTCCGGGGCTCGCCCGATCCTCGCCCTCGGGCGGCTGCTGCCTAATATTGATCGAGGGCGTGGGGAGAGCGAGCCTGGTGGCGGGGTCTCGGAGACGGGCCCTTCCGCTCGCCCCGCTCCGGCGGCCTGCCTGGGAGCTCCCTGGCTCCAGGGCTCCTCGCAGGCTGGGGTGTAAGGGCTGAGTTCAGTGTCTCCCCCACCCCCCATTGAAGGGCGGGAGACTAATGGGGCTGGTTTCTGGGCGGTGTCTGTAGTGCTCCCCTCACTTCCGGGCCTAAAATAAAGGGAGACTTCTCGCAGGTTGGAGGAGACTTTTTGGGTGGTGTGTATCGCCTACCCCCATTGCTGGGAGAGAGTGGGTGGAGAATTCAGATCCCACCCTTAGGGGTGAATTATAAGGCTAGAGCTTAAATACCCTCCCAGGAGATAGGGTTGTGGCTCAGTGAGATGTTTATAATTTTTCCCTGGCTATGTGAAAAATTTCTTTGCTTGGTCTCTGTGGCTTAAAAATAGCTTCCTAAAATGGTGCTTCAGGGAAGGAACAGCTTGTAAAACCCAAGTGTTAGCGCTGCTCCTCTTCCTTTCGCCTGTCCTTCCTCTGTTGGAGGGAGGCTCATTGCAGTTGCCTATGAAAAGGAGGCTTCAGAGGCAGGGTGTGGAGATGTGTCAACATGTTGGTGATGTACAGCTCTCATGTCTTTATGTAACTGTCACTCATCTCTAATAAATGCAAGTTTTCAGGGCTGCTGAAGCTGTGGAGGCAACTCAAGTGTGGGAGATTTTAAGGAATTGAGAGAGGTCTTACATTTCCTTGAAATTAAAGGGAAGACTTTTAAAATGCCTTAATGTTAATTGTCATATGGGGGTCTTCCTCCATATCTGAGGCCTACTTGGACTGAATTTCAGAAGCAGGTGGGTAAATGAAAAGTCACTATGAGTCATGAGAAGTATAGTAGTTTAGCACCAGAGCATAGGGTGGGTCATAGTTCCTCAGGATGGAGACTTTAAGGCTGTAGTTTATCCTTTGAATTCATTGAGTACTGCTCCTGTTTGTGATGTCAGCAGCATAGGTAAGATTAGCTACCGTGAATGCTAAAAGATACAAATTTGTAGTTGGATATTCTGGTCCATATTTTGTCTGGAAAAGTTGCTTTAAAAAAACATAAGGAAATAAAAATAACATTAAACAAAGACACTTTGGCATCCTCTGGGTAGAAATGTTGCCAATTTTGGTTGGAGGTATTCCTGGAGGTTTCATCACATGACATGACAATCTCTCATTAAAGATTAATCTGTAATTCCTGGAGACTCCAGGGCACTCCTGTAGGGTTGGCAACCCTATATTCACATAGCATACCTAGCGATAAACTTGGAAACAACATTTACTTATCTGGCTGAAAAGTACTTATCACAACTTGTCACTACATTGCCATATCTTCACTCTGTTACACTAATAAATTCTGCTCCTCAAATCAATTGACTGTCACTCCAGCTAATGGAGTCTAGGCTCTTTTCCCTCCTACCACTCATCTAATGAAATTCTGAGGTCTCTTCCTGAAATTCTGATTTCTCTTCCTTTCCCCCCCAAAAGTACACAAATGAATACTGGACTCTCTCCTTCCTTCTCAGTAATAAATTATAGGCTCATGAAATAAATGACGTGGTCCCCACTGCTATAAGTAAGGCTCAGATTTTTCTCATGGATATTTTAAGTAAAAGACAGGTCACGGGCAGTAAAGAAAAATTCACAGAAGCCATGACCTGTCCGTCACTTTTACTAAAAATATCTGTGACAAAATGGGGATCAGCTGGTCCCCGCACCACCTGCAGCGGGACAGCTCCACAGTGGCTGGGAGCTCCAGGGTGCACCTGCAGCCCCGAGGTGCCCTTGCCACGGCAACCTCCTGCCGCCGGTGGTGGCTGGGAGCTGCTGGGTTCCCCTGCTGTTCGGGGGGCCCCCACTGCCCACGGCAGCAACCCCTGCCAGCCACGGCGGCCGAGAGCTGCAGGGGTACACCACAGCTCCTTCCCCCCACGGGTGGCAGGGGACCCTGCAGCTCCCAACTGCCGCAGGCAGAAGTCTTTTAGGTCACTGTAAGTCACGGATTTTGTGTCTTTCAACGACTTCCATGACTAAATCGTAGCCTTAGCTATAAGTTAATACTGGGCCTCAGTGTAGGGCTCATCTGGGACTACAGAGTTTCAGTGCATGAAGAAGCCCTGTGCCTCCCACTAACTCTTCTTCAGATGGGTTAATCCTTTTCCTTGTCCTAGCCTTGGCTCAAATTGCTTTGCCCCGGGTCTTTAAAGAGAAGTGGTGTACCTTCAGTGCTTTCTGTGCCCTCCTAAAACGTACTGGCACCTTAGAGGCTCTCTGATTCCTGTCTGTCTCTCCTCTCTTGTTAAAGGAGTAGCATATGAGTGTCTCTTTTTTTTTCTTGCAAAGATGGAGGCAGTGACTTCCTGGTACCCAGCTCAACCCTCTCCCCTGTGCATAATTCTGATTGTCCTGGGTGAGTGTGTGTTTTCCATGCCCTGGAGTTTGTCTGGTTGGGCAATTCAAAAAAAGGGTAATATTGCAAGTCGTTTACAAAAGTACAAAGTGCTGAGATGCTTGAAAGTTTTCAGTTTGTGTAAAGGAGGCACATTTAACAGTTAGGGAAAATCAAACTGTTTGATAAGGTTCCTTGGGTATAATCAGATATTCTACCTTACCTGCATTTGTCCTTTCCAAAGCAGCAGTGTCCAGTACACACTATAACCCACTATAGCGTCCATGAGTATTCTTTTGAAAGATTAGGCTTCCCAGATGACGCTATTATTTTTTTTTACTTCTAGAGCATATATTACTGTAGCACTTATTTACACACCTTATTAAGAATATAAAAACAGCCATACTGGGTCAGACCAATGGTCCATCTAGCCCAGTATCCTGTCTTCTGACAGTGACCAGTGCCAGGTCCTTCAGAGGGCATGAACAGAAGAGGCAGTCATCAAGTGAGATCCATCCCCTATTGTCCATTCCCAGCTTCTGGCAAACAGGCTAGGGATGCTCAGAGCATGGTGTTGCATCCCTGTCCATCCTGGCTAATAGCCATTGATGACTTTATCCTCTATGAACTTATCTAGTTCTTTTTTGAACCCTGTTATAGTTTTGGTCTTCATAACACCCCGGCAAAGAATTCCACAGGTGGTCTGTGTTGTATGAAGAAGTACTTCCATTTTTTGTTTGTTTTTAAACCTGTTGCCTATTAATTTTATTGGGTGACCCCTAGTTCTTGTGTCATGAGAAGGAGTAAATTTATTTTATTTATTTATCATTCACTTTCTTCACACTAGTTAAGGTTTTATAGACCTCTTGGATGTTTCAGCTTGGAAAAGAGACAACTAAGTCTTTTTAATCTCTCCTCATACATAAACTCTTCCATACTCCGAATCATTTTTGTTGCCCTTTTCTGCACCTTTTTCAATTCCATTATAGCTTTTTTGAGGTGGGTTGACCAGATCTACTACACGCAATATTCAAGATGTGGGCATACCATGAATTTATAAAGAGGTATTATGATACTTTCTGTCCTGTTAACTAGCTCTTTCCTAAAGGTTCCTAACATTGTGTTAGCTTTTTTGACTGCTGCACATTGAGTGGATGTTTTCAGAGAACTATCCATAATGACTCCAAGATCTTTCTTGAGTGGTAACAACTAATTTAGACCCCATCATTTTGTATGTATAATTGAGATTGTTTTCCAGTGTGCATTACTTTGCATTTATCCACACTGAATTTCCTCTGCCATTTTGTTGCCCAGTCACCCAATTTTGTGAGATCTCTTTGTAACTCTTCGCAGTCTGCTTTGGGTTTGACCATCTTAAATAATTGTGTATCATCTGCAAATTTTGCCACCTCACTGTTTACCCCTTTTCCAGATCATTTATGAATATGTTGAACAGTACTGGTCCTAGTAAAGACCTCCTGGGGGACACCGCTATTTACCTGTCTTCAGTGTGAAAATTGACTATTTATTCCTACCCTTTGATTCTTCCTATCTTTTAACCAGATGCTGATCCATGAGAGGACCTTCCATCTTATCCTATGACAACTTACTTTGCTTAAGAGCCTTTGGTGAGGGACCTTGTCAAAGGCTTTCTGAAAGTCTAAGTACACTATATCCACTGTACTACCCTTGTCCACATGTTTGTTGACCCCTTCAAAGAATTTTAATAGGTTGGCAAAACATGATTTCTCTTTACAAAATCCATGTTGACTCTTCCCCAACATATTCTGGATGACTTTACATTAAATCTCTATGGAAGTATTTTAGTTGTGCTGTCCTTTACAGTAAGGTGTGTGCCACTCATGAAGCTAATTATTCTTATATTATTAAATTTAAATGACTGCTGAATGATTTTATGCTTTGAGTAGATTGAGTGGAAGACAAATATTCATATTTTACAGCAAAGGTGTACCAGATGGTTTTTTCCTGATTAAACAGAGCATATTTTAAGCCAGCAATTTACTCAAGTAGAACTTCTACTACTTGTGATTCCCTAGACAAGACTTAGGAGTAAGTTTTCTAAATGTATGTGGACACGTTTAGTCAAATTCGTCTCTTATTGGCACTTACTATGGATGTCAGAACAAGTTTTCTTTTTCTAAGCTAAAATGTGGCCAGCTAACCAGCTTCAGACTTATTAGCCTGCATTTTGAGGGATTCTTTCTATAGTATTTAAGATAAACCATTTGAATTAACACAAATGAAAATACACACCCTTTTCTTGTCGAGATAGGGCTGCAATGTTACTCCTAGAGTATAGGAGTGCTTCTGGAGAGGGGGAGGAGAAACATGTTAATCTTCCCCTGCCCCAGCATTAGGTCACACTCCTGCTGCTTCTCTATTTTGCTTTCCTTGTGATTCAATAGAGTGAAACTGACTAGGGTCATGTAATAATCATGCTGCTGGTGATCCTCCTAATATAGGGGGACAGGTGCTATTTGCAGAAGTATAGGCATAATCCTGGTAAAGAGGGCAGAAATGCAGAGAAGTAAGAAGGGAGTAATACCAGGCTCTATACTGGATTTTATGATATCCAAGTGCCTCTTTGCCTGGCATATAAATGAGAGAGCTGGGTGGTCTAGTGACAGTACCAATTCAGAAAGAATCATGATTGATTTCTTGTTCCATGTACTAGTGGTGGCTGGAAGTGCTGCCAAGGCAACACTGAGGTCATGAGGAAAGGATCTGCCTCTTGTTGTTCTCCAGTAGCCACTTCAGGATGACTAAAAAGGTAGTATTAGTAAGCTCTGAAACAATTCAGATTGAGACCTCAGGTGGTTGGCAGAATGTGTAGGACTAGAAGGTGGCAGACAGGTAGGACTTTTGGTTTCCTCTGCACTGCTGCCGTCCAGATCCTGCTCCTCATTCCATTGCCTGCTGCCCAGGGGAAGTGAGAGTGGGATAGGGCAATGTAAGCAGCCAGAGCTAGTGAGTGGACAGTCAGCAGCCTATCCCTGCCCTGCTGTGTCCTGGAGGCGCCTCCTCTGCCCTGTAGCTGATGCCCAGATCCTTCTCTCTACACTGCTGCCTGCTACCCAGGGGAAGTGAGAGCATGGCGGGGACTGTCTCTGGGACATGCATGACCCACCTTTTCCCTAACTGTCTATTTGGGAACACTCTTCTAAATAAATTAACTGAAGCCTATTGAGAAAGGATAGCATCTATTAAAAGTCAGCCCTCTGAAAGATAATCCAAATACTTTTGATCTGTTTAACACTTACATGGGAGTGCTAAAAACATTCAGGAAATAACCCTGCATTTTATGAAAGAGCCACATCTTAGAGGCTGCACTTGCTGATGAGGGAATACTGGCTTCAGGCAGAAGTTATCAGTAGGTAAGCTTTCATTTAACCTGAGTAATTAGAATTTCTATCCTTATAAGAAACGCATAATTTTTGTGGAAGAAAAATCTCTTTTTAAAATGTATATGATCATAAGACACACAATTAGGACATTAGCATTGACTTAAAAATATCTTTTGGAATATAGGGTACTTTCATAACCTCTTGTGATTATAACTCTTGGCTCAAGCATTTAGGATCTATTTTAAGTACTAAATTTAGTCCTGGTACTGATAGGGAAATTCAGGTATTTCCCTAATCCTAATATTTTTTTCCCTGACATGGCTTTTGTGTCATAGGCATCCTACTGCAGTTACAGTGGGGGACAGTTTTAATTTTTGCTACTTTAATGAAAAATGTGTCCTTCGAATCTGGTCTATCCAGCTTGTCTTCCAAACTTAGTCTAGCAAGTTTATATGCTCTGCACTGGTCATTTGGGATGAGACATGGAGACAGCAGATAAGTAGGAATGGAGTGAACTGGAGTTGTTAAGCAAGATTTGAAAAACATATTAGCCAGAATGAAACTTGTGCTGCTGAGTCACCTGCAGTTTAAAGGATTAAAACAGATTTTGTATGTTCATAGTTATAGGTAGCTGTAACACTGTCAATTTTAGTTACTTAACAAATACAGTTTACTAAATATCTTGTTATAAAGCAAGATATACCTAAATTCTGCTGCATAATCCTTGGATTTTGTGGGTATTCTGGAAATCTTTTAGCAGTGTCAGATAAAGTAAAAGTTGAGGTTTCCAATGAGTTAGATGTTATCTGGTGTCTAAATTTACTGGTATGGAATTTTCTGGGTGCAGGGACAGGTCCCTCACTGCTTCTCCATAAGCTCTGTGTTTAACCCATTTAAAAAAATACTGCCTCTAGAGTGCTCCTATCCTTTGGCTTCAGGAAGCATTCTGAGGTTGCATTCTTCCATGTAAAGTAGTGTGACATTATTAAACCAACAGCTCAATATGCTTTTGCCAAAGTGCTCATTGCTATAATATCTAGACTCTGCTGCTGAATTCTTCAGTCTTAAAATTAAGGTTCTGACCAGTTGAGGTCTTGAAAGAGCTTATGGTTATTTTCATAAAAAGATGTTACTTCAGTATCACTTTGGTGATTGCATTCTTTTTATCTAAATTCCTCCTGAAATTCTTGGTTGGATACTATATTTGCTTTTTGTCCTAACCTGTTAAGTACTAGTACTATTATGTGCTGTTAAACCTTTACTATAGTCCATTGAGAGCTGAATTTCATTGGTGGGTGAATAGATCACTATCCTTTATAGCTGTGGTTCTCAACAAGGGGTACGCAGAGATCTTCCAGGCATTACATCAACTCATCTAGATATTTGCCTAGTTTTACAACAGGCTGCATAAAAAGCACTAGTGAAGTCACTATAGACCAGTGGGGTGCGCAAGAGGATCCTTGGGGGGGTGCCCGGCAGGAGGAGCTCTCTTTTTTCTTTTCTTTTTTTCTTTGGCTG